>NC_053421.1:27364599-27497099 GCF_016859285.1 Xiphias gladius | reverse complement strand
TCCAGTCCTCCTGAAGCTGCCTTAGTTACTACGGTTATGCAGTTCTATCATCAACATTCTCATTGTCCCTGCAGAAATGTCTGGATGTACAAAGTCACTCTTGAGTTTACATCCTGGAAAAATTTTCATTTCCATAAACTCTCCAGAATCTTCGGGTGTTTTTTTTTTTTTTTTTTTAGGTGTTTTACAGAGGATTTTCGGTTGGTTAGGTTGCTGAATTTTTTTTGGCTTCCTTTAACAAAGTGAGCTTGAATTTAAAAAAAAAAAAAAAAAAAGGATGCGTTATTTCTGAGCGCTGAGGGCAGTGACTGACAGACGGATTTAGCTGCAGTGACTCTAGCACCCACAGGAGCTGAGCATTATCACTCATCATCACTGTTGAGTTAAGCTTCTAATTTAGAGTTATTTGAAAAAGGAACTTAGCAAGCAGACAAAATGTCCACGGGCCATCGTCCGGTACTGTCCCTGAACTAGCATTAATTTACAGCTTTAACTAACAGTGTAACTTCTTTTTTTTTTTTTTTTCGTTTTTGATCTTCACCTTTATGAGAAATTCTGGTTTCATTCAACTTCTTAATTTTGTAGTTTAAGTAAACTTTAATTGTCCTTTAAGGTTACGTGGGGATTCTGCAACTATCAAAACTGAATCTATAAACTAAAAACGACAAGGTGTTTAGGTTGAAAACCAGGCTGCACTTGTTTCATCGTTTTACTGTCTCTGCAGAGGGCAGATGGAGATATGAGATTTTCACGGGCTAATATTTGAGCGTCATCTAGCTATTTATGAGGCAAAGCGTTTTGTGCAGGGGGTCATGGGAAAAACCTCACACGTTTTAAATAGCAGGTGTTGATTTCTCTCCATCATTACAGCACCGTTAAGCTGTTTTATTGTCTGTTTTTGTCAGATTTGGCTCGAGCCTCTTTGTCTGTTGCCAAACTTAAACGAGCATCTGGTTTTGTTCCGTTGAGGAACTCAGCTTGGATAACGAGACATTAGGAGCATTTAACATTAAGATTGCAGGCTGTTGGGGCCACATTTGTTTGACATGTTCTGTATATGCTCTCTGTGTCAAATCTTTGTTTGTGGATGGAAACAAAACTGGAAAAAGCAGATATGACTTTTGACAGAGCACTAACTTTGTTTTAGGGCTGCCCAGGTCAGATTACTTGGCTGGACCATAATTAATCACATTTTTAAGCAAATTTTGCATCTTGTCTTCTTTTCTTCTTTTTTTTTTTTTTTTTTTTTTTTTTTTCTTTTTTTACACATCTGTTCATACTGAAATAAAATTATACTTAAAGCATTCGGCTGTTATTCAGAATGACTTAAAACAAAAGTGAGCTGAAATATTTTGTCGTCAAAGAATCTAGTTTTTGACTATGAAGACAAAACCGGCACAAAATGTGCTTAAACACACACATGTCACAGCATTACCCTGACAACAGTGAAACTTTAACTGTAACTTGAAAAAAACGCTTTTTTAAGGTTGGCTCATCAGAATCATCCCAAATCACCATGTGCACCGACCTCAAGAGAGAATTTACCATATTTAATATACATTTTTTTACATTCCAGGTAAACTTATTTCTCAGTCGCAGTATTGAAGTGTCCATGATGCCGTCAGCTCAACCTCGGTTACCTTCACTTTCCAGCAAGGTGAACGTGAAAATGAAATTGAAAATATCACCTTCCTTAGTTAGTAGACCTGGGAGTCATTTAAAGTTTTTCAGTACCGGTAACAGTATGTTACCTGAGTTTCAGTACCGATACCAACACAACACTTGTTCTGGTAGCTTACTTTGCTGAGTCTTTTTTTTTTTTCCTTTCAGCAAAGTAACACCTGTCTCTCACTTCACCAAAAAGCAGCCGGAGGAGAAATTTGCATGAGCAGAACTTTAAAGGGTCCCGTGTTAAGAGAGCATTCTGTGTTAAGTTTCTGTACTGATGTCTGCAGCTACGCACACAGTTCAAAGCACGGAGGTTCGATACTGAGCCATATTAAATCAGTCCTGCTAACTGAGAGCCATCGACAGATCACCTTCGCTATTAGGACAAAGCTGGTGACGTGCTGTACTTTTCTTACTGTCCACGAATCCCACGAAAAGACCGAAGCCATTGCTCCTATTAACCTTTTAGTGAAAGTGTCTGATTGTCTTGTCTGCTGGTTCCAACACACAAAAAACAAACTCAGCCTCCCTCCCCCCTCTGGTGTTTTACCATCTCTTCACTTGATCCATCTCATAAAGAACATCTCTCTCTTATGTGTTTTACTGCTGGCACTTGCCCTGCCTCTCTCTCTTCATCTCTCCTGGTTAATTATCTGTTGGCATTCCACCCGCTGCTAATGAGACCACTAAACTGTCCTGTCAGACAGGCCTCAGGCTGCTCTGTCACTGCGTCTTTGTACTAATGCATGTGTGTACGTCTCAATTGTGAGAAAGCTCGGTTTCACGCAATTAAGCCGTACAGTGTGAAGTGTGTGATTTGTGTGTTTGTGTGTGTGTGTGTGTGTAAGAGAGAGTACATAATTACAGACATCATTTATAGTCCCCCCACGTGTGTGTGTGTATGAAAACATCCATTGGAACTCTGCCCGTCCTTTCTCACATACAAACTTCACACTGCCTGTCTGCTAATTTAAAGTGTCTGTGTTGTGTGAGTGATGTCACATTTCATTTCATCACGTCAGGCTCTCTCACTGCTGTTGACGCCGCCAAGCATGATGGGATGGCGGATTTTATGGTGTTGAGTCAAGATCCGGGCCTTGACATGGGGTATAGTACGTGTTTGTTTGTGTGTGTGTGTGTGTGTTTGTATATAAACTTCAGTCTTAGACGCAGTGATGCAGAGTCTGTCTCATTCTGTCGTCTTGCTGACACACAAACTTTTATGGAGTTTCCAGAGAGGCCGTCAAACCCACATACTGTACAACACACTGGGAGGGGTGGGGGGCATAGGAAGTAAGGGGGGGGGGGTGAGGTGTTGTGATGGAATGAAGTGAAGGTAAACTGTTACAGGGCTTCTTTTCCATCTCTGGTTGTGGTTTTTTTAACATGAATCAGGGTGGAAACATTCACTTTGTTTAATTTTACGTTTATCAAAAGTCACACTGACCCATTTGTGTACCAAGAAATGTGCGGTGAAGACTTTAGTGCAAACAGACGACATCTCAGTCTGTGTAAATCACCCCAAGGGTCGTGATCCCCTTCACGACGGTTTCAGACCAAAAAAAAACTAGAAAGAATACACAGGAGGAAGAGCTGCACGTAATCCCGCAAAGCCGCTGACAAGGATGCCACTGAAATATCCAAGTCCCGTTTGGCTCAAAGGATAGAGTTGGAGAAATCCAGGAAATCCGAGGTGCACAAAACAGAAGGACAGGTTCACAATGTTTCAGGTCTACAAAGTGACTTCCGTGTGTCCCTATGCCTCCCCTATAGAGGAGCAATAGAGGGAATTTGATTCTGGAAGACACCTAGTTGATTGGTCTAACTCAGACTGCTGGAGCCTAACATTACCTTTAGATGAAATGCAGTTTTCCACAGAATCAGGAATGTGGATTTTGTCTCCCATCACTGGCGTCGGAATCGTCAAAGCAAGCCAAACCTATTTTGAGTGTTCACCTGACCGTTATTTTAAAACAGACTTGAAAAACTGTGAACCGGTCTTTTAAACTTTTGCTCCATTTTCTCTACAGTAAGTCTGCCTCTGCTAAAACTTGCTCCTCCTGTCAATCCCTTAATCCCACTAGACATGCATTGCGGAGGTCAGTGGGTTCGGGACCGAGTTCAGTTAATTCAAATCAGAATCCGACGAGGGTTGTTTCAGCACCGTCAGTCAAACCCACGCAGAGCGTTTGATGTTGAACTCTTAATAGATGAGGAGAATACTTTTTTTCCTGAACTGTAACTGTGATTTCTTCTTTTTCTTTTGCCGGTTGAAAAAGGCCATGAGGAGAACAAGACGCTGGCTTAAAGAATTTAGGAATATGACATTCAGTGTAAGGCCCTTATGTGTTTTTAATGACAGAAGCAAAGCTATATCAGACCTTACAGTTTATCAGGACAAATACAGTTTTTCTTTTTCTTTAGAGGAATTGGTGACGGTAATAAAACTAACGCCACTCGTATCCTATAATCTAACCCTAATAATTAACGTGTGAGTAAGGCTTGAACAACGTAGAGAACATTTGTTTAGTTTGTGTAAGAATTTGATTCCTATCGGGATGGTTTTCATCAACAGTTTGTTTGTGTTTCCATGCCAACTGCAAACACTCCCCTGCGTGTTCCAATAATAGCCAAAACTTTACCGGACAACTGGTTTCCGGCAGATTCCGCGAAACCGTTGTTTGTCGCGCACACAGTCACAGGCACTGTTACCATTAGGTCAGACCACAAACTATACCCTCCAGCTCAACTCAGGCCCCTACTGTCCTGCCTGATTCTATGAAACCACAGTCTCTCACACACACACACACACACACACACACACCTTCCTCTGTTTTTAAAACGTCTCAGGGGGCCAAAGTGCTCTGCTGTGTATCAGACTGCAGAGCAGAGATCAAGCAGATCAACAGATGAGAGTGATTAGTGATGAAGAGGAAACTATGAGTGTGTTCCCCCTCTGAAGCTGCACACACACACACACACACACACACACACACACACACGTAAGACAACGCAGACGGGGACCAGAGAAAACGTGATGAGTGAAAATGACAACATAGCTGTATGTGTAAGATTGTGTTCCTGCTGAGCTAAAATGTGAGGACGCACAAACTGCAGGATGGGGGGGGCGGAGAGATGGAAGGATGAAGAGCGAAGCAGGTAAAGTGACGGAGAGAAGATGCATCCAGTGGCAACGAGTGTGTGGTCACTCTGCTAGCTCAGCATCTAGACGAGCTTCGTTTACATGTGGTTGTAACAGACAAAACACACACATTCAGGTTGTCCTCAGGCCTCTTTAATACGTCTTTAGAAGAAGACTCTTGAAAACTCTTAAGTGGAACATGTTCCCTCGTTTTCATATCAGATTTCCTCTTAAGTAGCATTAAAAGTTTTTTTTTTTTTTTTTGTCAAATTAGTTTTAAATTCGCTTCCAGGGAGCGACATACACACAAAAACACACACCATGAAATACACTAAATGTACTGTGCAAAAGCCACAGCAGCTGTTAAAGTCTGTAATACAGCTCTCACTCAATCTGTAAACAAAGGTTTGATGATATCTATTTAAAGTTTCTAATAAATACCACCAGTCATTTTGTAAAAGCTATTGTTTGCTTTGATGGAAATCTTACATTTCCTGCACGTCAGAGACACTTTCAGATCACATTCATTCACATTCAGATTCATTCCAAAGAAATTTTTGCATGTTACGAAAACGTATGTATGACTGTAAGAACTCCAGCTCTAATGCAGAGGAGACTTCTAACAGCTGACTGGCGAGATTTCAGCGAGAAAACCAGTGAACAGTGAACAACCGGCGAACCAGAAGTGTGTGTGCGCGCAGGTTTCCTTGTCTCCCTAATCCTGGCAGTGTGACACACACACGCGCGCACACACACGACGCACGCACGCACGCACGCACGCACCCTCCCTCCCCTCTGTGGTTCTCTCTCAGAATATGGAGGTATGGACGTCCATTTTTAACAAGAGCTACGGCCTTTGAAGTTTGAAATGAATCAAAAGTACAGTTCACTCCTCTCTCTCTCTCCCACTCTAATTAAATGTCAGCCACACACACACACACACACACATAAAAGCACCCTGCACATGTACACCACACGGCCAAAAGTTTGTGGACTATTTAGATATCGCCCTCATTTTTTCTACATCGCTTTGCATCGGTTACGGTTTGACTGGCGCTCCTATCACATCATCTTGTTGGGTTCTCTTCTGCAGTGCTTTGATGGCACCTGACTGGAGAATGACGCCACCGGCCGTCTATCTCCTAATATCTGCGTAACACTGGTGGATGGAAACACGTGTCAATGCACTTTTTATTTTGGAAGATTTTCTTGAAGTTCAGTTCAAATGTCGGCTACATTTGCGTGGAAGCTCACCATGGTCTGAAACATCACCGTATACTGAAACACTGAGATTTCATTGGTGCTAAGGAACCAAGACCGAAAGCACACAGAAGTGTTGTGTGTCCACACACTTTTGGCCATATAGTGTTCAAACTTGGCACGTGGACTTTTTGCAAATTTGTTCTACTGCTTAACTGCAGACAGAAACTCACCGACACATGCGTGGTCAGGGGGACAGGTTTGTCGGAATAAAAGCAGAAATTCTCTCTTTTTCCTGGAGGTGTTCTCTCGTTTCCAGTCATCCTCTCTCTCTCACACACACACACACACACAGAGAGAGGGAGAGGGACCAACCTGTTATTAACCCTGTCGCCCTCTAATAGGCAGGTTGCAAAGAGAGAGAGAGAGAGAGAACAACAGGAGGATGTTGATGACGGGGGGCTGGTGAGTTTTAACGCTTTGATCCTCTCTCTCTCTCACACACACACACACACACGCATTATTATTATCATTATTTGTAAACATTGTGTGTCCCTCTCTGTCCGCAGCCTGTGGGTCAGGACCTCAAGTTCACCGCTTCCATGTGCCTGTCGCCGTGTGACTCCCGACTGGCTGGTACGATCGGTCGCAAAAAAGGCCGAGTTTTCAGAATGAGTTCGGATCGACTTCACATCTGGATGACGTCACGACGCATAAAAATAGCTACGCAGAGCAGTAACTTCTTGTTTTCAGTTCGAGGTGCCCTGTCAGCAGTTTAACAAATGTGTCTTTCATAACGGTGGTCCGACGAGGAAATGTTTTTCGTTGACTCACTTTTCTGCATCGACTTCTGCCCACACGTTCATGCTCAGGGCAGGTCCCAGATCCAAGCATGAGTCCCTGTGAACTGCCTATAAAGTTGTGACCGGACCTCAAAAAACCAGGGGTTTCAATGCCCATTTCGCCGCAATGCTAGCATACAAAATACACAAAACGAACAAACACAGCAGAACGCGGACAGACAGTTGTCTTTTTTTCACTGCTAAAAGAACAAGGCTGTTTTTTTGTCAAGTGAAACCAGAAGTTGGTTGTACACAAGAACTGTGACTCAACCATCAAATTTCTGTGCAGAAGCAAAAATATTAAAAAAGGGTAGTTTAATGCTTCGTGAAGCCATTTTTTATTGCACTCATAATGAAAAGAATTTTGTCGAGTGGGATGTTTTTGGCTGAAAAAAACGTCATAACTCACTCGAGAATAAAAATAAGAGGACAGAACTTACGAGGTTCATTTTTTACCTAAATAAAGGGGAAAAAAGGGAAATACACAAACAAACTAAAGTGGAGGCCTGTACCTAACATCAGTGATTTCAGTGATGCATGAATACGTTGAAAATTTGCCTTGAATCCAATTTTAGCTGCAGCAAAGAAACCAAAAGGAACCGAACCAAACGAAAGCCGGACGGAGAAGGCTGCTGGCTCAAGTAGTCTCAGCGCAGGTGAGCTGAATCTCCCTGACGACCTGACTCCGCCCCCCTCAGCCACCTGCAAAGAAAGACTGTCCATCAGGGTCGTCACAATGATCCAATCAATGCCACTGTTCATAGATGTTTGCATGCACACAAGGAACCTGGTTTCTGTAAGACCCACGTGTACACGCAGCTAGTCTAACGTCTGGCCACCAGAGACCACCATGGTTACTGTAATGCTAACTCTTAGTAGCAGGAACTAGCAGTTAGCAACAAGCTAACAATAACCACTGAAACGAGGATTTTGGAGGCTGCAAAATATCCCCCGGCTTTACCCCCATCATGGACACACACTCACTCCCCCCCTGTGTTCCAGTAACAATATGAAACATTTCCTCTGTGTCCGGGGCAACATGGTGGAAGAAGGGGGCCAACAGCGGGAGTAAAACATGTGGGGGGCCTGCAGGAAGAGACGCCGGCTGCTGCGGTTTGAGGACGGAGAACCAGGCTCCGTGTATGTGAGGATTCAGGATGGGGCAGCGGGGGGTGGGACGCTGAGATGGACGCTGTCTGCAGGATATGTGACTGTGTGTCAGACAGAAACAGATCCGCAACAAGGAAGCGTGCGCATGTTTATAAGACAGAGAAGTATGAAAAACATGAAGACAAACCGCAGTGTGTATTCTAAACTGGTCTCCGGTTCACAGCTTTCGACTTGTCTTTTTCACAAACAGAATAAAGATTTTACAAATATGAAACAGGGTTTAAATTGATCCTTGGACTCTTGGTGTAAATGCTGCTGAAGCTTAAATCTAGACCTGACTTTATCTGATCCCACGCTGTGTTGACTGAGCAGATAACCTTCCTTTTCTCTCTTTTCACGCTGAAATAGGGCTTGAAATAGCCCCCCCCCCCCTCAAGCACCACCATCAGGCCTGGGCTCTAAATGTTAATCTAGTCCAGATTCGATTACAGAAGGTTTGAACCTTTCTCTGTTCCTTTTTTGGTCACTTCCCTCTACTCACTTGAATGTTCAAATCTTCGTGAAGACAGAGGGAAACACCCTGTGGTCAATTTTCTTGTCCCTTCATGGATGATGCTTTCGGGTCATATTACTTTGCAGTTTCTGTCTTCTTTTGGCAGATTCATCTCACAAGATACATTTTAAGCGTCAGTCCATATCGGTTTCATTTTCTCTTTCATTTTTGCCAGACATTCATAATAACCAAATTATAAAACCATCAATGAAAGCAATTTGGATTCAAAGCGTCTTTGGAAGTGTCAGAAATTACTCTTAATTTAGACATCTGAGAAAATGATTTCTTGCACACTGAAAGATTTAACACTGAGTATTTTAATTACTTTTGTCATTATTGTAACTATCTCCCTCTAATTACCAGAAGGGAAAACGTTGTCTAGAGTCTCTCTTCGGAGAGAAGACTGACTGGCTGGTAGTTCGCTTTTCTTATTTGCATCATCATCTGCCGAACTGAGATGACACAAACACAGGAGTGCGTGCGTGTATGGAAGTGTTTCAGTTTTCGTGTGCGTGTGTGTGTGGGCGTGCGTTTTGGTGTATGTGACTGTGTGTATGTTTTTTAATAATATCCATGCAGAGTTCATTTGTGTGTTGACTTATCTGCTTGCGGTTTTTATGAGCCACGTTATAGAGCAGCTTACGAACTACTACACGCACGCACTCGTTTCCTATCTTATACTGTACAACATGCCCCTCTCTGCTTCACACAGACACACACACAGACACATTATGGTTGTGTGATGTGGTAAACTCAGACCTGACAGCCCCTAAGCCATATTAGGTGGTTTATTTGTTCATGTTTCACACCTCGTGTTTTACTGTATAACAAACTGAATCTGAGCATCATGTAGCCTCGTGGGACTATAGCCACGGCAGCTTAAAATCATGTATCCACATTCATTTTCGGTCTTACAACACCTCAACATGTATCCATGCTTATTATCACTCGGGAGGCATCGATGTGAGCGGCGACGGCGGGCGTATTTAGCGCCACAGCAGCCCCTCGCCTCATGTTACCTGTTACTGTGCATAGAAAGGATTCCAATGCCTCCCACACAGCGAGGTGGGCAGATTCCAGATTTAGGAAAAAGAAAGCCCTAGTATGGAACTGGCACTCAGTATCAGCAGACACCCTGAGTCGATCATTGGGGATGAGGTGTTGGAATCGGTATCGGGAAAATAGAGAGAGATAAAGAAGAAAAACCGGGTCGCTGCATTCGTAACTGTTATTATAACAATAACCCACGGTTGCTTAACTCACACCAGTGAATTATTAAGTAGGTCAGTTTTTGTCTGTTCAATCGATCATGTTGTTTTCTCAAACGTTTCCTTAGCTGGTGGTCTACGGTGTCCCTACGGCACGGTCTAATCACTAATCCTGCCTTTTGGTGTCATTACCGATATAAATCAATATATTACCCATAAAAATCAATAAATAAATACTTTTAAATTTCATAAAAATGTGCCATCCTTCCTACACATTACACTCATATCTATTAGCTTTACGGGCTATGTGCTATAGCTGCTAATTGAACATAACGTCCCTCCTTCGTTACATAGCGACTCATTGATGAGACTAATGAGGTTAAATTTGGACGTTAAAGAACAAATGAAATAATGTCAGGGCTAAATTCAGTGAATGCCACTGACTCTAGCACATACTGTATAGTAGTGCTAGTGCTGAACTGACAGTATTTGAGCAGCTCTTAACACTACCCAGTGTCTCTATCTGTCGGCCCTGTGATAGTCCGGCAACCCGTCCAGGGCATATCCCGACTCTCGCCCGGTGTCAGCTTGGGATTGTCTCCGGCCGCCTTCGACCCTCAAGGGATAAGCGGTATCGCTAACTGATGGATGGGATGTAATGGCTGTGGAGATATTTGTGTTCTGGGCTAAAGTGGTGGACCAACCGACCAACCGACGTTGCGGTTTGCCGCTAACATGGCTAAAAATACAACATATGGAATAAATAGCTGTGGATAAAAGGTTTCTTGTGACAGCAGATTGTGGAAGGAGACAAAGGCCAAATGGAAAAAAACAATATGTCCAAAATCTTTATTCTCTGCAGTAAAGACAAAGAGGAAACCATTATCTGGGGAAGCAAAGCTCTCATTGGTGACAGGCAGTAACAGGATTAACGGTAATTGAGGTCTTAATTTGGGGAAACACTTGGTTCCCAACTGTCTCCATCATGCTCTCATTTGTTAACAGTATTTCTGCTGAGGTAACGAAGTCAATTAGATAATGATACGTTGATGTCTGATAGTGAAACTTCCCCTTCTTAAACTTTAATAGCCTATGTCCACGACTAACCAATCAAGATCTTCAGCAACTCTGTAACCAAAAAAGGCTGTGGCTTCCTGTCACACCATTTGCAATGACCAATGACCCTCCTCGGCTGCGTCTGAGCGACGTGATAATGTGCTGCAACATGGTTACAGTAAAACAGCTGCCGGGGATGCTACCCGGTTTCCGCAAAATGTCTTCAGTGGTGTTGCTCTGGGAGGCAGCCTGGAGGAGATGGAGAGTATGTTTGTGTGTGTGTGTGTGTGTGTGTGTGTGTGTGTGCGTGTGGGTGTTGAAGGGTTTGTTTGGTTTGTGGTTTCGTTATGAAACTAATCGCAACATTTCAGGGGAAACTGTCAAAGTCTCCAGCGAAAAATGATTAATCAGGAAATGGAGACATGAAAGAAGACAACCGTTCGATGAGCGTTTGTATTGTATGTAATTGTTGGTGTGTGTTTGGAAGTTTATATTTGTGTATGTGTTGTACAGTAAGCGCATTCCCTGGTCTGTGTGTCTGGGTGTGTGTGTTTATGCGTTTCTTCTTTGTGCGTGTGAGTGAGAATGCGCGTGGGGGTTGTGGGTGTGTGTGTGAGCATAAATCAGGAGTATTTTCTCTGAAACCGTACCAGCAGCACTGTTGCTGTTGACGCTCCACTGCAGCCCCGCAGTCTGAAGCGGCATCCTGAAGAGAAGGTCATAGAAATCTGAAAAGTGCTTGTCGAGGGGGAAATTTCAGACTGACGGGGGCACGATATGAAAGGTCAGGGGTGACGTTTATTAGAAATTATCCTTGCGGAGCCATGACTATGCACAAATAATCTCATGGCAATGGGTCTGCCAGCTGTGGAAAGATCTGACCATCAAGAACATCTGTCTATCATCGCCATTGATCATAACTTCGTCGGTAGAGGTAAAGAGGGTTTTCCTAGCACTGCTGGATTAAAAATCTAACCCCTAAATAAATAAATAAAAGTGAAACCAAAAATCAAATCCTTCCAAACACACACAAAGAAACGACAAATGGAAGTAACTTTTTTTTCACGTTTCTTAGTTGGATTATTCTCGAAAACATATCCTAATGTGGGGACGTGCTGTCAAAGGCTTCTGTGACCCAGACTCATTGAACAACCTGGCAGCATTGGAGAGATGTTCCCTACCAAAGTTTCTGAGCGAGCCTCGCCCTTCTAACCAGTCAGAACAGAGTCAAGGCTGGGAGCTAATGGCTGCCAATCAGCACATGAAAGCGCTTCTCGTCTACTACTCCTCTCGCACAGAGGCCCGAAGCTAGTATTAGCCGCTGGAAAACACCGCTACGGCTGACTCATAGGATTAACAAGCTACGGATGCAGGTGAAGGGCTGGATGAACCGTACCAGAGGAGGGAAAGGAAGGGCTGGGAAGAGTCTCATGCCAACGCTAGCTTGATTTCCGGAACCTGCACATTGTGACTTTAAGGGGCAACTTTGTTAGCCAGGGCGGCAACTTAAACTTGGTTTGACGCAAAAAAAAGGTTTTCCTTCCAAATAAAATTAGAATGACTGACAATACCATTGGGGCATAGGCAGTAAGTAAAACGAACACATCATGAGACCTACTTTAATTGCACAGGAGCAACAACAAGCACAAAGTGGCAGGCCTTGGGTGTATGGACTGTGTGGACATCTCCGAGTGCACCATTTCTCTACATCAAATCTGTAGACCTATCAATGTATCTGTCCTTCTGCCTTCAGACGGCTGCAGGAAGGGAACGGAAGGGGAAGGGTTTTATACAGTGTTACGCAGATGTGGATCAATAAAGACTGATTTACAGACGTTCCGGCTTTAACCAAATTAATTATTTTTTGATGCAGATTTAAACACATCTGATGGGTTTGCTTTTGTAGTCAAAATCCCCAATGTGGCAACGGACTGACTTGGTTCTGAGACTTTCATTCTCAGCGCAACGTCTAAGACCCATTTCCCACCAAAATACCAACAATTTGCTTTGCAATGCATTATTGTAATGATTCCCTGTCCACCCATGTCCTGGGCAACAAAATACCCCTGAGACGGGACAGAGGACGTCAAAGTCAGGAAAACTGTCAGAGCTCCGCTTGAGGTGGTCCTTGTGCCGAGACGGACCAAGAGCGGCTCTAATTTACACCGTACTCTGGCAGAGGTTTGAAAAAGTTGGATTATTGCTGCAGTATGGGGAAGTATCTTAAAGAAAAAAATCACTGTCACAGGTAAGCATTGGGGGAAAAAAAAGCCAAGAGACTCTTGGCACGAGACAAGACATGAACACCAGCCTCCAGTGTTGAAATTGAAAGTGTTACATAAACATCCTCAACCCCCAACTCCAAGCCATAACCTGGCATTGCAATATGAACGTTGAAATTGGACACACATTGTGTACCGCCGAATTCTAGAGGGTGTTTGTGTAGAAAGATGCATCACCAGGAAAAATGGGAGAGAGCAATCTTAAATTCCTAACAGTGGTGGACAAGAGAGATCTTCAATTTAATTTGGTGTTGTGTGTCAGCACAAGCAGAAAGGGGATACGTATTCCTAAACAAGGAAGTCATCATTAGGAGCTTTTGAGTGACAAAATTTCATCCTTTACTGTAGTGGAACTCCTCTTCTAGGTTTTTACATGAGTCATTTTTAGATTTTGACCCCTTTTTCCTGATTGTTAGTGGAATAGGAGAGTCCATATAAATGCAGCCACTGTTAAAATATGTTAAACGCATTGTTAGAATTACTGCGAAATAATCGGGTCACTAGATACAGACATATGTAGAAAGGATAGCTCTAAATGACACCACCTCTGAGTTAACTACCAGCTCTCGAATTCCTTTAACTTTAAGTTGTGGGTGTCTCTTTTCTTCAAAATTGTGGGTGTCTCACTTTGGTAAGAAGCTGTTTGCATGAAAGGGAGGACCGTCTAAGATGAGATAAAATTTGAAACTTTATCAAACCCTGTGGGGAAATCAGTAAGCAGATAAACAAACCTTACCTCAAGTCAAGCGAGTGGAAGGCAGGCCTGATGTTTCGGTACGTGCATCTGGGCCCGTGGGATATCCCCCCTCCTCCAGTGGTAAGAGGAGTTGTCCTCCCCCGGTCAGAAAAGTGCTGTGAAACCCCGGCGTCATGATGCTGAGGTAGTGGAACTCGCTGTGTCAATGGGTGACTTGAGAAGTTTCCCTGATAGTAATAATAAGATAGAACAAACAGGAAAGAGCGATGCAGTGTGCAAAAGTGAAAGATGCTGAGTCAAAGGGTGGGGGCGCACCGAGTGTTTTTAGTTGGGTGATGAGGTAACGGACTGATACTGCTTTCTCAAACAGTGACTCTTTACCCTCTGTGGGATCTTTAATAACATGGAGGTGGAATGCGTTTAATCACTTCCTTTCTGCCAAATGTCAATTTGTACAGTCGGCTGCTGTACAGATAAGAGTCAGAAGAAGCCAGAAAGTCTTGAATTGCCCAAATTTGAATTGGTCATAAATCTGTTGCACTTCTGACTTTAATCACTGACAATGAAAACCAGTGAACGGATGAGTCTAATGTTAAAGAAGAAAAAAATCTATTTGTAACTATGTTTAAATGAAGATTAAGCCATTCTGGAGAAGGGCTGTTGATATTTGAACTCGACAGCAAAACAAATACACCCCTCCCCTCAGTGCTCCTTCAGAAGCTCCGCCCCCCAAATTCATGGACTGGCGTTGTCACGGCGACGATACGATGGCGGAATCCAGAGCGTCTTATACAGCGTGGAAGTGGATACTCTTTCTCGTAGCTGAAGCAAAACAGACATAATAGCATAAAACGTCATCGAACAAACGACATGCACACAAACACAGCATCCAAAACACAACAGAGCAAAAAGAGTTGGTTGTTTAGACTGTTTTTACAAAACTACAGTGATGGAAGAGAGGACCGTAGGTTTGTAGCTAAGATAAAGAAAGAAGGTAACGTTACCTGGCATAGCATTTCGAATTGTGCATCGATCCAAATAACTCCACTGTGCTAGCAAACTTGTCTTTTTAGTTCTTCGTGGTTATAAAACCCTTTGCACAATATAGAGCAAATAACGAGACAGCAGGTAATGTAACTAACGTTAGCTAGGTTGTGGGTTAGCAGACCGTCGCTACAGTTGCTGCTGCCAAGCGAACATGCAGAGAGGACGAGACGGTTTCCAGCGCAGCGGCTGCAGACAGTGATACTCACAACACTCCCGCTACTGTAGCTAACATCACACCAATAACATCTTGGCAAATTAGGAAGTAAGCCGAGTGTCTGTGGGCAAGTAATTTAACGTTACCCAACGCACAAATGTGACGCCGTTACCTGCTTGCTAACTAACCAGTTGGGATTAGCTGTCAAAAACATTAGCAAACCGATATCGACAAATCAGTACTCATCTATTGGCTCTGTGAAACAAAGCAAAGCTAATGTTTTACACACCTGTCAAGCAGAAAGAGAGCAACCTCTGCGTCCGTCTTCATGCCCTTCAACTCTCCGGGGTCTCTCCACCGTTACCTCACCGATGTTAACTCTTCGCCCTAGTCTGAGCATAGCACTTCTCTCTCTGTTTTTGTTCTTCTGATCCTCTCCTCTTTGGCTGTTCCTCGGCCATCTCTCCTTCTGGACAATGGGATTATGTTGTGGAGTGTACACCGCTGTCACGCTGCCGCCGGCAGACGTTTCTTCCGTGCCCTCGCCTTAGCATTGCTGCCGGTCTCTCGTCTCTCGCAGTCCCAATAAATTCCATTAAAAATTCCACACGGTCTGGCAGCAACTGACGGGTAGACTGCTCCTTCTTCAACTCCTGATGGTGCTATCCGTTAGCATGTGCCAGCCTTACCCCCCCCCGGCTTCATCTTTCCCTTGTCCTTTGCACAAGCAAAAACACCCCCTGTTGCTGAATGGGTGGCATAGTGTTGTGTGGCTCGGTCCGAGCCCATTGTTAGCTTCTCATTTACAGAGCCAGGGCTGCGTAGGAACACCAGATTTTAAAGAACTAAAATTTGCATTCCCCTCACCTTTTGTGTAAAAAATTCAATCTTGAGGATAATGATAATACAGCTATTGTATTATCATTGATTGATACAGCTATTGCGCATAGTTTTCAATTTAGTTTTCTTTTTTTAGTGATATTTTTTCCCCTCCTTTTTTGCACTAGAGCATATCTAGCATAAATGGCTGTATTAGATTTACCCTTGACCCTTGATCTGTTGACCTTTGGCCTTCCAGCTTATGGCCACATGTAATGTGATTTTAGAGCTAAAACTTGCGTTTGGCTGTCACTCCAGATCGGTGTATTGGCTAAATGTCCATGTTTTACTGACACTGTAGAGCTGAAACTCTGTTGTCTATGTGTCTCCTGCATGCAGGATAAAAGACAGACCACAGTTACTGCAGCCCAAAGGACACAGGGAGCTGTGTTCTCATTTCCTGCTCCAGTCTTAAAGCTTTGCATTGCCCGGAAATGGACATAAAGATTCATGACTTTCCACCAAGGAGCCTGGTTTACTGCAAGCTCAGTGTTTAAAGTGGGAGTATGTGAATCAGTGGGCTGGGAGTTAAAAACCTGATTCGAAATCTCTGCTCTTTGCTGGTGTATTATTGCCTGAGCTGGTTTGTGTGCTGTTTACATCATCTGTCCCTTTATTTTAGTTTCCTTTTCTTTGAAAAAGGATCATTTATCTTTGACCGATTCTGGATGATTAAGCTGGCTTTCATACTCTGTCTGAACTGCTTGTCGGATCAACAGATAGCTTCAGAAACCCCCTCCCCCACACATTTCCGAAGTCAGATTCTGAGGAGGGGCCAAATGAGTGCCTGACCAAGTGAGGATGATAAAGGTGTAAGTCGTTCCGCCTAAGCAGGTGCACCAGAAGAGCAAGCGAGACGTCAGTCAAGCGCAGTCTGCACACGCCCACAGAGTCTTGAGCAGAGGCTTAATCAGGCAAAATTAAGTGAAAACACCTGTGTTGGTGAAAGGCCTTTATGGCCCTATATTGAAATTCCAGTAAATCTTTTACTGAAGCATTTTACCATTTTACAGACTGCAATTATATGTATTTTTCCCCCCAATATTTACCAATGAACTGTTTGCTATTTTAAATAAATATTCATATTTGGTTTTGTTATAACTCTCATTTTATCCAAACTCAAATCTTGATCTTTTCACACTGACTTGTCTTTATTTGTCAGCAGGATTACGCTTATATAGTTTTACACTTATATTTTATCTGGGTTTATACTGTTGCTTTTGTCGTTAATTGCGACACGCTTTGTGAAATCTTCTCTGGCAAAGTACTATAAAAATAAACTTTACTTACGTACATCTAAACAGGATTTAAGATTTAAGTCCCAGGCAGTATACATAAGGTTTTTTTTTCTTCTAATATTAAGTTTAAATAAAACGTGTTAACGTTTTCCAGGTGACATTCTCCAGAGTTTCCAAAACATAAAACTTCCATGAGGTAGTTCAAAAAATTGATATAGAATTGAAGAAAAAAAACAAACAGTTACCTGTAATTAAGTGTCTGCTCAGTAAAAACTACAAACAACCTGCCTTTAGACAGATATGCCTGTCAAATAGACCATCAAATGTCACTCTACATTGCTCTACACTACAGCTTTAACACACTGTTGGTAAACTAATATTAGCTATACCATTACATAAACAGTCATGGTTGAAGGTAAGCATTATTGTTCAAGTATTGTTCAGTTATCATGATCTAAGCTAATTTTTGTACCAAAACGCAAAGAAAATGAATAAAACACACAGAGCCACAGGGTTTAGATTAGAGCAGTGAACATTTATATCATAATTTACACTTTTTGACATTTTTGCACATAAATAACTATGTAAACCAGAATGTAAACAGAGACAGTCCTTTGGGGAATTCTCCTCTGGAGTTAAAGCTCTGATCAAAGAGAAAGAGACGCTTTGGTCATTGTTGTTTGGACGGAAAGATAATGGAACAAAGGAAAGAAAGAGAAAGAGCTGCAGAGCTCAGTTTGATGTACAACTGCTGCTGCACTTCTGTAGTAACATTAAGGCGAGTCTTAATGCCATCATGACCAGTTTTCAGTGATACCGTACACAGTGTGAATGGTGCAAGCATCGGCACTGAAGTTATAAAGTTAGAGGAGGGGGCCAGTGCATAAATGAGGGCCGAGGTGCTTTGGTGTGTGCCAGTTCATTAACAAGATGGCGGACGGGTGGAGTTGAAGAAGGGGCCATTGTTTCCCAACTGAAATATCAAAAAAACAACAAGACCAACAAAACAGAAACATCTACAAAACGACGTGAGTAAAGAGTGAAAAACTCATCACATACAGACAGTTCATCTTCCCTTCTTCAGCATTTGGATTCCTCAAGTCCTTCCTTCCCTTGTTTTGGATTTTCCTTTTTTGTGTTTTCTCGGTGTGCATTTTTAAATTAAAGCCATATGAACTTTGGTTACTAGCGTCAAGAGTGAATCCCAGAATCTGAGGATGTTCACTTCCCTGCTGGGTGTTGACAGTGTTGCAAAAAAAATAAAACAAAAGAAGGGACGAGGAGGGGACGGCTCACCAGCCTCCCAAGTCCATTATGTGCTACATGTTGAGCTCCTTTGGACCACGTGAAGAGCTGCACTCCACCTCAGTTTGGTTTTTTCTTCTTTTTCAAGTAGCAAAAAAGCAAATAAATAGAAAGCTCCCACCTTCAGCTGTCCCTTAAAATTCACAAACACACACACTCATATCGTCACATGCACACTGAGGTAACCGTTGTGAAACATATACAAAAAAAATGCCCTTTTTTGTTTCATTTAAATTAAGTAGGCATCAGAAAATGACACAGACATACTTTTGGGAAGCTATCAAGCAGGGTTGAAATAAAGCTTCTTGCCAAATTAACAAATGTATGTGCCACACTTTGGCAAGTTTTTCAACCTTTTTAACCTGCTATACTGGTTTCTAAATTTAAATCGATAAAACCCTGAAGAGTGGAGACCCCCGGTTCTATAGGTCAGAGGTCGCATGACAGATATAGGCATAGCAAGAGTGACTATCTACAGAGAAATGGTCACAGAGAAAAACAAAATCAACAGAAACATAGTCCTTTATATTGATTTTACCCCGTCAGTGTAACCATCAATTCCACCTATTGCTTTTAAAGACAACAAATAAAAAGTATAATAAATTAAGTAGGTTATATAACAACTAATTGATCCAAAAAAAAACAAAAAAACAAAGACATTTGAAAATATAGACCAAATAATACAATAACAATAATGATAGTAGCATTATAGTAATTACATTAATGGTAAGTCCTGGGTAGATGATTGTCTCTAAGTATAATAAACGCTGAAACCACTAAGTAGTCATGGGACAGTGTCTCTTGTAGCCCTGAGTACGAGAGTCCCTGATAGGTTGAAAGCCTGACGTGGTCATGATGTCACTCCTGATGACAACCAGGTCAAGAATGATTTATTTACAGCCGTTGCTCCTGGCAACCCAGTCCACTGTGAGTCATGCAGTCTTGAAACCATGTCCTTTGGCTTCAAAAGTCATTTACACACGATCCTCTGACTCCTGCTTGACGGTGACGTTGGCAGCAAGTGGCAGGATGGGGCTGCTGTGCCGCATCTTGATGACCGACGTCTCATTCGGGGACTCGTATGCACCATAACCCGCGGACAGAAGCTCGGTGGCGTCTCCCTTGTGGAGGGGATGAAAGTGGGAGGACTTAAGGTCAGTCTCCCTCCACAGCATCCCCAAGACCTGCTTCTCCAACATGGCCTCCACCTCCACCCCTCCCTGCAGCTGCTCCAGCTGCTCAGCATGCTCGCTGATGTCGAAGCGCTCGATCTCCTCGTTGGCGCGGTGCACCTCCTCCAAGGCAGCCTGACTAGCGACGGCGGGACTGCCAGAGTCAGAGCTGGCCGCCAGGCAGTAGCCCTTCAGGTGTAGTCGCAGGCTGCACAGGTGGATATAGTGGCGGTGACAGTGAGGGCATTTGTGTGGACGCTCACGGGAGTGCAGGCGCTTGTGCAGCTTGAGGTGGACAAACTGGGTGAACTTGGCTGGGCAGAGTTTGCAGTGGTAGGGCTTCTCCCCTGAGTGGAGGCGAAGGTGAGTTTTCAGGTTGCTGGTGCTGCTGAAGCGCTTGTGGCAAACCTGGATGAGGAGATGTGACAAAGGAAATCATGTCAGCAGCTTGTAGCACCTCACCAACTAATTGTCAAATCTGGTTATTGACTCATCTGTCTAGAAAATCAGCCCAATGAAAGTATGTCATCTCCAGCATTGTTCCTCACCTGGCATTCATGCGGCTTCTCCCCAGTGTGGACCAGGTAGTGTTTCTGCAGGTGAGCCAACTGGGTGAAGCCTTTGTTACAGGTCTGACATTTAAAGGGTCTCTCTCCACTGTGGACACGAAGATGAACCTGCATAACGGAGAAGCGGAAAGAAAAGGTCTGCTTAGGCATATTCAGACATTGCAGTTATCAAAGAAACCATTCATCTAAAAGATTAAGTGGCAAGACAATATTAACTTGATTATCTGACACTGGCTTTTAGCTGTGTAATGTGTTTTCTGTAAAACATTTTATGACATGCCTGGCTCTTTTAAGGGCCGTAAACCTGCGCTGCAGCCTAATGATTACACTGCAGTCCTCACAGTACAAAGAATGGAATGATAATAAGGGAGTAGATCAGACAATGAGACACGATGTTGAAAGCCAAACAAGGAAATAACTTGGCAGTGTCTCGAGCCTTACCTTCAGGTTTGACAGCTGCCCGAAGGTCTTGCTGCACACGTTGCACTCGTACTTGATTTTGCCGTTCTGCTTCTTCAGTGGATATGGCAGCGCCTTGTAGCCTGCGGAGCCTGCACCTCGCTTCACTTTGGACAAGTTGATGGCCTCCTCGTCGTGGCGATGCTCACTGGTGTTGCCCAGCAGGGCTGAGGTAGGCTTGGTAGGCATCCGCTCACTGGGAGGCGCTGTGCCTGCTGTTGGGGAGCCGCTGGAGGGTGTGTGGGCTGGTTCATGTAGGTGAGGGAGCCCGGTGTAAGGGTGGCGAGGCCCTGCTTTGTCCTTCAGAGAGGTGGCGGATGAGAAGGCACTTGTGGGCCCGGGAAGGAGGAAGTCTCTGTGGGCAGAAATGGAGGAGGGATGGATGGGGTCAGGCATCAGGAAGCGCCTTCCTGCTGTGTCGGAGGGCAGGAGGGGCACATGATTGGGTAGGAGGCTGCTGTACAGAGGGTACATCCTGGGAAAGATCCCTCCTACTGTGGGGACGCCGCCGCCAGACAGAGGGTAGTGATGGGGCAGGAGGTAGCGTGAGTAGGGGGTTCCTGGAGGGTAAAAGGGTGAGGAGAGGGGGGCAGATGGCGGGGAGTAACCAGGGTAGGAGCCCAGTCTGGTGTGGTACAAAGAAGCTGGGGACGGCACCGGACCCGAAGGGCTCCCGTGAGGGCTGCTATCTGGGCTGCTCCTCGCTGACGGGCTGGGTGTAGCCGAGGACTGGTTGCCGGGGGAACGGGTTGCAGGGTAACCGAGCTGGCCAGGTTTGTGGCTAAGGAAGTCTTCAGGGATGTGAGGGTGGGGCCTGAACGCGGGGTAAAGGGCGCGAGGGTAAAGGGGGCGCTCAGGGCTGTCGGCACAACGCGGGCGGGTGGGAAGCGGCCGGCTGGGCTCTTTCTTGCTGGACGAGGAGGATGAGGTGCTGTTGGTGCCACGCAGAATGGAGAGGACGCTATGTTCCCTCTTGGGCGGGGTGGAGGTCACTGGGACTGGGGACGGGCTGGAGGCTTCAACCAAATGCTCCTCACTGCTCACCTGCTGCTGCTTGACCTCTAAGAGAGACTGCTCTAAAGAGAAACACAGAGAGAAAAGAGGTCAGTGGGAGTTCACCACATCAAGATAAGGTCCTCTTGGTTCCCCTCGGGGCCCATTAATACATTTTTCAACTTTTGCCATTTAAAGTGGTAATCATGACTTTTATTTAATAATAGAAATACTCAAATTCCTTTAAAAGGTCACAAAGTTGTCTTCGGCAGATATGTATGTGTGTGAGTTTGTGTGTGTCTCAGGGCTAAGGAACACCATAAGTAACTCAGTGGGCCAATTAAGTTGACAGATTTGATGAACGAGCGCGAGGGGGCAAAAGACAGGAAGTGAGGCGTGACAGCTGCCTTTGGGCATTGTGTGTGTTTGTATGAGTGGATGCGTGTGGGGTGTGTGTGTGTGTGTGTCTATAAAATCAAGATAAAATCAAAATGGTGGCGGACAGACAGGGCTGATGGAAGGTTTCCTGCTAAAGATATCCCCTGAAAAAGCTTGGCCTCCACCTGCCCTTCACACACACACACACACACGCGAACACACCCACACCATGTGACAAGGTACACACTCAGAGGCGCCTGCAGACAAAGGCCTCTGTCTGCTTGTTGACTCTTCCACTTTTGGCGAACACACACACACACACACACTTTTGATCAAGCTCCTACTGATTTTCCTGGTCATTCGCTATTGTTTCCGGGTTAAAAGGTTAAATTAGAGAGCTTCCTCCTAAGTCACTCACACCTACTGACTCCTCTGCATGATGAAAGAGTGGATTAGGAGGAGCTCTCAAACACACACACACACACACTCTAAAAGCCCTGGGATGTCAGCTAGCAGCACATCTCGGCTGTTAAATGGCTGCAGTCGGGCCCTTAAAACGCTGCCGTCTATTATCTATAAGCTCATTTACTGCCCAGTCAACTTTTTACCATGAGGTCGCCCAGAGGGGAGCGTCTGTGTGTGTGTGTGTGTGTGTGTGTGTGTGTGTGTGTGTGTGTGTGTGTGTGTGTGTGTGTGTGTGTGTGAGAGATGAAGGTTGTCAAAGTTAATCCTGAGTTCCAGCACTGGTGAAATTTGCTTGACTCCCCCCTGATTCCCCCCCAACTCACTCACACACACACACACTCAGTGACCCTTGCGTCAGTAGTATAGCTGCAGTGTAAACACTGAGGTTATCAGTTAGCCTTCCTCCTCCTCCTCCTCTTTCTCCTCCCTCTTTCCCTCTTCCAGAAAACAAACAGGGCGGCCATCTTGGAGATATCAATCTGTCAACACGGCCCTTCTGCCAGGAAGTTCAAGTAGTCAACAGAGAGGGTGGGAGGTGCGACTCTACCTCCAGCACTCCCTCCTCCATCTTCTTTCTGGTCTTTTCAAGTGGCAGATATATCAGGGTGAATGGCTGACAAAGACAGGCACACACACGCGCACACACGCACACACACACACACACACACACACACACACACACACACACACACACACACACACACACACACACACACACACACACACACATACATGCACAGTATGTGTAAACTGGCATGTGTTTGGGATGAAGAGTGGGTGTGAATGTGTTGGCATGTCCCGCTTATGACCATGTGCGTGTGTGTGAGAGAGAAGAGAGAGTTTTTTTGTCGGCAGAGCAAAGTGTCTTTGAACACAACACAACACACACACACACACACACACACACACACACACACACATATGGTTGACAGGTGCTTTCAAGTGCTAACACTTCAAGAATGCTAAATGACGACAACAAAAAGAGTAAGACAAGAAGAGAGGAGAAAGTGAGGGAGTGAGACGGTGGTGCCGGCTCAGTCATTTTTCTCGCACACACACACACACACACACACACACACACACACACACACACACACACACACACACACACACACACACACACACACACACACACACACACACACACACACACACACACACGTCTGGTTTTGCTATGACTCTGCTGGAGCAAAAAGAGCAAAAACCACGATAGAGACAACAATAGTTGTTGCTGCGCTCCTCAGGAATATGATAGGCTACAGGATGTGACTTGGTTTGGACCTATAACTATGGTGCCCCCATTGGGACATGAAGTGTAATTTTACAAAGACGAGAACACAATAATCAGACGTATCTTCTTCCGAAAGCTAGTTAGAAAATAATGAGCCGTATCTGAGATTTTCATTGATTAATGAACCTGAATGAATAATCTCATGAGTGGGTGAACACAAATAATCAGGAACAGTCTAAGCAAAAACAAAAAAAAGGAAAAACTGGAGGAAAAACTTAGCCAAATTTAAATTTACGCCAAAAGAAGGAACTGCAGTCAAAAAACATTATCTACAGTATCACTGATGTGTGTTCTAACAGTCATCAATATCTATTTGTAGCTACCAAGCCAACAGAAATGACACAAACTATTAGAAACTTATGTTGTTACTTTGCAAAAGTAAGCCCCGTGTTTTGCATTTTATCAATTTACTTTGAGCCCCATGTTTTTGCTATTTACATGAACAGCAATGAGACGCATCCAATGGGGTTTTCACTTCTGCTTTAAACAGCAAAATGTTCAGAAGGATGACCATTAAACGTTCACTCGAAACCACGACATTCATGATGCCGGAAGTTCGAGCTCGAAAGGTCAGGTACTGTAGGCTAACAAGCTCATTTAAAGAACTGGATTATATGTTTCTCAGTCTATAGAACAACTCCTAGGATTCAGCGGAGTAGCTTCCTCTTCTTTTACCTTTTGCCCTTTTAACTGGGTAAACGTTACTGAGACAGAAATATTGTGGTTTTCTTGATTTTACTCAATGAGATTATTTCTGACTCCTTTGTGGGCCGCGCCATAACTTGTACTCATTTTAGGAACATACGCTCATCAGGGTGGAAAAAAAAAAAAAAAAAGTTTGGTAACTTGGAGCTCTCCCAAATTGTGGCCGAGTGCAGGTAAGTCTTTCTAGCGCAGGTGTGGGGGGGTGGGGGCCTGAGGATACCCCCTGCCTCTGTCCCCCAGGTCATGCGCATTTTTCCCTGGGCAGTGGAGTCGCCCAGGCTGGGTCTACTGGTTCCTCTGCCACCTTAACGTTGCTATTAGCCTGCAGTCACACCTGGAAACCCCTCAGCTCCCGCTCTCTCTCTCTCTCTCTTTGTTTTCCTCTCAGCTCGCTCTCTCTTTGATCAGCTCAGCTAAAGTGGGTAAGTGCAGTTAGCCGGCCGTGTCATGAGCCAGTATGCGGGGTGAATTTTAGTGTGGAATGTCCGAACCTGTGTCTTATTTCCTTCCTTCAGGTTTAGATTGAGGTTTTGGTTGAGATTAGCATTGAGGGGATTATTACTGTAAGTAACGAGTTAACAGAAAGAATAGTGAAACAAAAATACTGAATACTGTACAAAGACTGATACCTGGTGGTGTACATGTATGTGGTTTGTGAGGATGGAGAAATCTGACGCCTACTTTTAGACGTTTTTGCTCATAAAATGGTCACAGAAGACACACACAGTCATGCAAACACACACTGTCTCTGGTACTTTTATTGAGGTTGAGCAAGACTGTGTGTGTGTGTGAGTGTGTGTATGTGTGTGTGTGTGTGTGTGTGTGTGTGAGTGTGTGTGTGTGTGTGTGTGTGTGTGTGTGTGAGCTTTCATGTTAAAAGCGGGTCTTTAAGTGTGTAAGACTGTGGCATTAGGGGCCATATCCCCCTCTCTGTGTAATTACACTGTCACTGGCACACACACACACACACACACACACACACACACACACACACAATACAACGATGGCACTAACAGAGATGAAAGGTTGTCGGTCGTGTACCTTTGTGTATGTCTGTGTGTGTGTGTGTGTGTGTGTGTGTGTGTGTGTGAGATAATGACAGGCTAACATTCAGAGAGGAAGGAGACACAGCTCCACTCAAACACACCGTTAGGCTTTAACAGTGGCGACAGGACACACTCAAGACACACACAAAAACCTACGTTGTGTATTGATTTGAAGTTTTTTTTTTGGTCAGTGGCTCAGAGCATCACACCTTTGATAAAAATACCCTGTTCTCTCACAATGGAAGTCTGCTGACTGCTGTTGCAAGTGGCAGACATACAAAATATTGACCTCTGATACAAATAACTCATTTTACGTTCCACTTCTGACTAATATATCTTCTTAAAAAAAAAAAGCCAATTTCATATTTCTTCCAGTTAATGTCCTTATTACTCAGCGCGATCCTTTTCTGGTCGTTAAATGACTGAAAAGCCTTGTAAAAAACCACAAGAACTTACTGAGTTTCTGCATCATCAGCTCTCCTGATGGTGGGTAGTGGAGGCGTCGGGCGAAGTCGTGGCAGTACCAAACGAGCAGCTCAGCGCCGGCGGGAACAGGCTTCACCGTGTAGAAATAAACCTCCATGCCGTTCTGACACGCCGCCAGATTCTGCTCCGCCGCAGAGTGGGCCGGGTTCACGTACCGCATCCAGTTAGAGCGGGTCTCGTCCAGGCCGTCGACGAAATGATGGAACTCCCCGTCCACGTAGATCTGAAGCGTGGGAAGAAATAGTAATACGATTTTAGTGAAAAATTAATGAATAAGTTCAGCTATTGTGTTTAAATGTCAGAATCTTTTCCTCTTTCTTTCTGAGAAAAACGGATGGGAAGCTTTAACAAAACTAATTTAGTTTTGTTAAAACTAAATTCAACAGTTAGATTTAGTTAATTTAGTTGGAATAAAAGCAATACAAGTATTTTTTTAATCAGTAAAATGTCAAAATGTCTCTTTTTTCCTCCCTCGATTTACCCCCTCTTAGCAAACTTTACAGACCAACTGACTTACAATCTAAACGAATTACCAACTAACTGCGTACTTAAGAGCATTACTGAATAAATGGGGCAGTAAATTTCAAGAAACCAACTTAGTGATTACATCAGTGGGTAAATTAGTGAGTAGCTAACACAGTCAATATGTAAATAATTAGCAAAACACACTAAAAGAAGCACAAATAAGTTAAAAAAAAATTAAACACTGAGTAAAAACGTTACCAACCAAATTAAAAAGCAAGTAACTTAGTTACTAGTTAACCAAATAAGTAAGAAAATAAGAGTTTGACTAACAACATAAAAAATGACAAAAAATAGTTCAGCAAGTAAATAAGTAACTCACCACATAAAAAGTAATAAAAAAACAAAGTAACTGACTGACTAGTTAACTCTCTGCACTAAATTCAGCCATGTGACCTCTCATCTTATATCTATCTCCATCTCGCAATCCTTTCTTCCCTCACCAGGTTCCTCTCTTCACCTTCATCTCCCTCACACGAACAGAGAGAAAGTGCTGAGGAGAGGGAGATACTCTTTTATATTGAAAAGAGACAGAACGGACCAAGTCATTGTCTTTCTCTCCTCCCCCTCCCTCTCTTTCTCTCTTTCACTCTCTCTCTGTCTCGATCTCTCACTTTTTTCTCAGCTCGGTGTGTGTGTGTGTGTGTGTGTGAGAAAGTGAGATATGAGCACCTTTCTGATTTTAGTCTCTACATCTAGTGAGTCTTTCACACCCACGCACACACACACACACACACACACGCACACACACACACACACACACACACACACACACACACACACACACACACACCCATGCACACACACACACACACTGTGTACGCGTTGGTCAGGTTGGCGGTTTGTGAGTATGTGCACTCTCACTGGCAGTTACCAGTAGTGATGGAGTCAAGTGCATTACGCCGAATGGTGTGACAGGTTATTTGTGTAAAGGTGACATCACATCCCCGTTTCTCGGGAGCCCAGTTTCCTGTTCCACTGACGTCACAGGAAGGGGTCCCTCCGGCTTCTGAGGAAGTGTGCGCGTCTGTATGTGCGTGCATTTTCCGTGCGCCCGCGTGCATGTACTCACCCTCCAGAAGTACTTGCGGTTGGCGTCTCTGGGGACGCTGTCAGCTGTGTAGATTTCACCCACCAGCGGACCGAAGCGAGTTCCTTTGGGGATGTACTCCCTGCTGCACACGCCGACCACCTGCGCAAGACACGAACACACAGGCGGGTTACGGAAAGAACTCGCAGAGGTCTTTGAAGTGGATCGTTTGTGATGTCGCGTGCGTATGAAATCTAGCGATCTTTACGTCTTCGATTGCAGTATCTTAACACCTGATGGTGTGGTATTTTTAACGGCCTGATGTGGCGGCAGCCATTTTTGCCTTGACTTGGGGCTCAGCAGGTGCGGGCGCCCCTCACCCGTCAACCTGGCACGGACAACCCACGGCACGTTGACCCGTGATGACGGTCAGCGGTGTCGGCGAGTGACGTGGAAGCACGAATCGGCACTGCAAAGTGAAACTCATTCGCTTGCTTTTGATTTCTTTGAATGCCAGATGCTAGGTAGGTGAAAAGATGTGCAGTGACAACACACACGGCGAGAGAGACGCTGCCGAGCACACGGCTTGCCGTAGGTACAGACGGTGTGTGTGTTTTTCTGTGCACACCCGTCAGTAATATGTCACTAAGTCCAACTGAGTCGTCTTGTATGTTCAAATTCAGACTCATAGACACACTGTATTAACCCCCTGTCAGCAGGGACATTGATTAATGACCCAACGTCATGCTTCAGTTCATTAAAGGAGTGTGTGTGAGAGCGTGTGAGTGTGTGTCTGTGTGTGTGTGTGTGTGGTTGGAGAAAAACTATAAAATCTCCTCTTTCATGTCTCTTTTCTCTCTCTCGTCACACCTCCAGTCATGGCCACATCAAACCCTAACCGCTGCCACCTCACACACTTCAGGGGGGAAACATACTCAAAAGAAAAAAAAAAAGAAAAACCTGTTGTTTCTCCTTTTTTTTTGTTTCTCATTTGATTCGATCAAAGGAGCAAAAAAATGGAAGAGGAGAGCGAGGGATCATGTGAGAACTAGACGTCAGGCTCCGGCCGTGGAGTAATGCGCTTGCACGCATTAACCCACGCAAACAAATGTCTTTCCCAAAACCCCTCGTTCCCTGGTTACGTGGGAAATCCCCCTTTCCCTTATTCCCCCTATAGAACCCGGCATGAGTGTGTGTGCGCACATGAGTGTGTGTAAGAGGGGTTTTTCTTCCTTATTAACAGGCTTTTACAATGCTCCCCCTCTTTCTTTGAACCAAAACTCAATCTTCTTCGATCAGAGCGACAAACCCCCGTCCAGAGCCTTTCCCTTCTTCCTTTTCTGTGTCCAGATAAACGGCAGCTGATAGCCTATCAGCTCGCAAACAAAACGCTCTTCTCTCTCTTTCTCCCTCTAGCTCTTTCCTCAGTTTCCCGTTGATAAGCCCCTGATGAGAAAATCTATGTGATCGCGCCGCTCTAAGTTTGCAAAGAAACTGTCGAAATTGGCAAAGCTGCGACCCTTTGACCCGAAGTCGCGCACTTTTCCGGTCCAAACCGCCTCGGGACACACGGCACAGATCCACCACCGCGGCAGGAGATTCACTGAAACTGCTTTTCTGCCAGGTGTCCTCCCTAAAGAGATGTGCAGTGAACTTAAAGTCTATGAAATGGACACTAAAGGATCATCCTATCAGTATCATTAAGTATCATTAGAGCGGATCAGTCCAGTGACAGTGTTATTTAATGATCACAGCTGCGGGAAGATGCAAACTCGAAGGTCAAAATGATGTCTCCAAATGCAAATTTCCAGCTTTCAGACACTCAACACCCTCAGTTTTTCACTTTTTCACACTACTGCAGAGTTTCGGTTGGGGACTGGATGTCACTTTTATCCAGCCCGAGTTTCAACCTTTGACATTTTGACTCTTTCATCTCCAGTATTCAAAGACAAAACTTCATTATTCTAGTTTTGTCAAAAGGTCACAAGGTGGCCGAGTGGTTAGTTGAGAAATATTCACGGAGGAAATATTTTTCCCCCCCGTCGGTGAACAAAATGTACCAAACTATACAACCACAGGGTGGATGCAGTTACTGACCATCGTCAATACCTCACCTTTCCAAGATGATGTTTGTGGCTTGCAAAAAGTCGCTTCTTTTGCCCCAAACTCTGAGAGTCTTCAGAGTCTTACACTCTGACTCAAAATGAAACTCAACTTTCCAAGACCCAAAACCCTACAAGCAGCTGCAGATTCGACACCTGAAGCGTCTGAGGGTTCCCAGTTCACATGTGAACCCCTGCCACTCGGCCGTTCGGCAGCTCAGACGCGGGTAGACCGAGGCAGTTTGATGTGTTGCGTTTGTGGGGATGCTGAACTGCGCCCCCTGCCAGCTGGGGTTGGTACTGCAGGTAGTTTAATGGCAACGGGAGCCCTATGGAACAGATCAGGCCTCATCACACGGCAGCCATCGGTTCCAGTGTGTGTGCGCGTCTGTGTGTGTATTCTGCTCCGGGCCGTTTCGCACATCCTCACAGACACTGAGTCCTTTCTGTAACGTGTGGGTGAAGCCTTACGACGAGACGCGACCCCCTCTCCATTACATGACCTGTGTCTGACTCACGTGTGTGTGTGTTTACAGATGGCCCTCTCTGCCTGAATGGGTGTGAAAAAATTGTGACTGGAGAGAGAGTCTGTGTGTCTGCCGCTGAGCGCGCTGAGTCTAACCTCCTTGCTGTCAGCCGGGTGTTTGAAGGCCAGGTTCCGGGGCAGCGAGGCCTCCGCTCTGGTCGTCGTCGTCATCGCGGAGTCGCCGTCTGGCCCCGCCTCCCACGCCGTGTCTTTGACAATGTACGTGCACTTCTCCTCGAACTCTGCCTCCGTCCACTGAGTCATGTCCGCCCCATCCATCTCCATCTCCATGTCAACGTCTGTGTCTGTCATTGTCTCGGCTCCGTCTGAGCTGGAGCTGGCGGCGGCGGCGGTGGCGGCGGAGGCCATCTTGGGTCCGCGGTGCGAGTCGTCCTGCTCCATGGTGTGCGCCCCCTCACTGGTCAACATGGCCGAGCTATGAGAGGTCGCCTGGTCAAGGACATGGAGAAACACAAGCAGAGAGAGAGGGAGAAGAGAGATTTTTGTTTTTAATTTCCTTTGTTCAAACATGTGCGCCGAGAAAAAGTTAAACCGAAAATTAACATGTAGAAAGAAAGAAAGAAAGAAAGAAAGAAAGAAAGAGGTAGCGGGGAAAAAGGACGGAAGAGGAAAATAAAAAGAGGAAAAAGAGAAAAAGACCTAAAAAGAGAGCAAATAAGAAGGATAAGAGGGAAGGAAGAAAAGAAGGAGTGAAGAAGAAGAAACCACGTGAGGCAAAGAAAAACGCAAATAAGAAAAAGGAGAGAAAGTAACGGAGGGATAGGAAAGAAAGAAAGAAAGAGGGCGGGTGGACTGCGGAAAAAAGATAACAAAAGTAAGAAAAGATGAAAAGGAGACGTGGGAGGAAGAAGATAAGAAATAAAATGGGGAAAGAAAGAAAAGGATAAATACGAAAGAAGATAAACACATAGATGAAGAGATGAATCGAGAGAAAAAGAGGAGAGGAAGAACTGATTATTATGTAGGATGACTCAGTAAAGCGGGGGTCTGACTAATGTAAATGTCTCTCACACACACACACACACACACACAATCACGCACGCATGCACGCGCACACACACACACACACACACACAGACAGGAAACTGTCTTGTCAACTATTTACAGAAAATGTGAACTAATTTAGGAAACAATTAGGAGTTAAACCAGTTCAGTTTGATCAAATAATGATAATAATATATTATGGACATTATTTGTCAAAAAGTATCCAATGCTTTTTATTTTTCTCTTAATGTTATTCATGCGTTTGATTCTGTTTTGCTGAAAAATCATAGCATACACCTCATGTGAAGCTTCTGTTTTTGTTTTTATCCTCAGACGCAGTGAGAATTATTATGCGTTTGTGTTTCTAAGCTTCAAAACGGATTCAGCTGTTTGACTTCTCATTTATCATTTCACCACTTTTCTCCTTTCTGTATCCACAAAAACCACAAGGTGAAATTTAAAATGACTGACAGGAGACAGTCGGGAAATGCAGAGGAACCGAGAGAGAGGAGCTCAACAGGCGTCTTGCATGAAGGGATCAAATGAACGATGTTCTTTTCCCTATTACGTAAATCGCTCTATTGAGAATTTAGCTCCTAAAAAAACTGAGATTATTATGTTTTTAAATCCTGACATTTACTCTTCATGAGATGACAAAATCAAACAGGTTCTGACGCTTTCACACGCTGAACAATGAATTTAAGTCAGTGAACATTTTGTGGAAAAAGAGACAAAATGTGATGAGTTGAACATCAATTGCCTCGTTATCAGCAGTTCCAGACAAATTTGTGTTCTCTCTCTCTCTCTCTCTCTCCAATTCTCGGTCAGTGTCTCTCTCGCTCTCTTCCTCCCTGAAGCAAACAAACTTTTCACGTTTCCTTTATTTTACTCATTTTCATACGGAAAGGCGATGAACATGCAGCTCAGACGGTTCAAAGTTTCTATGTTCAGGAGAAAGTTTGCCCAACACAGTGGGGGATTTTTTTTTCAGATTATGACCCTGGGATCTCCTCAGTATCCTCCCTCCGTATCCTCCCTCCTCCCCGTCTCTCCCTGGGGTAGAAGACAGAGGAAGGAAATGCTGTCTGTGTCTGAATGAAGCTAAAATTGGAAGCAGAGTGGCACTGCAGCGGAACCGGCAAATCATCCCGACTCCCAGCGTGTGTGTGCTTGTGTGTGTGTGCTGGTAATGGATTGGTGGTGGTGGTGGTGGTGGTGGTGGTGGTGTGGGGGGCCAGGGGTGGGCGGGGGGGTGCGTAGGGGGGATGTTGAGGAAGGGAGCGCCAAAACTTTTCCATTTAGGGGGCCACAGCAGCACAAACAAAACTTCAAACACAATCCCACCCAAGACAATCCCACACACACACACACACACACACAGATATCCACACAGGGACAAACATGCTGCTCGTCCCACGCAGACGAGCGGAAAGCGGCAGATCTTCAGTGACCACACTCGACTCTGTGAATTCTTTTGTAGCCGCAAGAAAGAAAACTATTTCACATCCGACTGGCTCCAGTCACAGCTAACGACTTTTCCTCCATACAGCAGCAAAAATTACATGTGGTCGCTGATGGGAAGTGATTTTGAAAAATAAAAACTTACATTTTCACATTAAAATCCCTTTCAGGAACCAGACACTGGCAGAAACACTGAGTTTAATGAGTCATGAGCTTCATTATTTCTTATATTAACACAAATTTTGCAGTTTTTTGAGCTCTTGCAAAACACAAAACCGCCTTTTTTGTTCTAAACAAGAGAAAAACTCTTAGTTTATTAAAATAGTCCCCGAAGACTGAATCAGTAAGAAAAAAGTTGATCTACTCTGCAGTCTGCCTCCTTACTTTAACAATAAAACCCATCAGACTGGAGCAAAGCAACTCATTAAATTACATTCAAGTCCCACAAAACCACAAAATCCTTTATTCCAACGGCAAAACTATAGCAAGGAATCTTAATTTGTCCCCGGCGGGAGCTGTACCTACCCAGCAGAGACCGGTTTCTGCTCTATTTGCCATTTAAATGAAGCACATTAAGAATTGATCAGCTATGGAAATGTTTCACAATATTTCACCTCTCAGCAGAACTCTCAGAATCGACTTTGCATAACAGCTGCAACATCGAAAAGTAATAGTGAAACCAAGAACCAAGAAACAATTCACCTCTCATTTAGACCAACTGAAAATATAAAAGCTGAGTCTGCAAACAGTCAGAGGAATTTCAAAATAAGGTGCAATTTAATAAGTCAAGATGAAAGTCTGCGAGCTGTTCAACCACCAATCTGGAAAAAAACAAACCCCCAGCCTCTCGCTCACTTTGAAGCCATGAGGAGAAAAAGTCAAGGACACTTTTCCTGACAAAAATCAACTAATGTCCACCTCCGAGTCCAACTGTCTTTATTAAAAGCCAAATGTAAACTCCTCAAAATCTGCAAAAAACAGCCTCAAATCCGAAACCGACCCGCTGAACAAACCTAGAAAAACACCTTTCAAACGCTCAAGACTTGGAGATATTTTAAAACAATCCGAACAAGGGCAAAATTCAATAGCAGCAATTTTCATGAAGAACTTACATATATGTTTATATATAAATATATACCTCAAGTCAGAAATAAAAACCGCGTTGAATTTCCAGGCAGAAATGAGCACTAAAAAGGCAAAAGACCAAATTAAAGACAACGTTAAAAGGGAATCGATTTGGATTCAAGTGACCTAAGCTTGAATCTTTATGTGCTGCTCTTGTCTGTTGTAATAACAGACATTCTCAACAACATTTCTAATTTCCAAATAGTCAAAAAACAAAGTCAGGAGGAAGCTCAGATCTCATTTAGAAAAAAAACCCTGAAATAGTCCTTCAGAAATAGTTTCTTTTCTCCTCCTCTGTTGTTTCTTCTGGTAAAAATGTCATAAGTCAGAGGTTGTGCGGAGCTGCTCCGTACTCACCGTGTAACTTTGGTCCCATCCACACATAAGGACGACCGGTCAGATCCCCTGTATGTGTGTGCGAGATTAGAGCGTGTGTGTGTGTGTGTGTGTAGGACAGGTGCAGTTCTCCCCCTCTGTCCGTCCTGCTCCGAGCGCTGATACTCCAAACTGTGAGTCCGTGTGTCAGAGCGTGCGTGCGTGTGTGGGTGTGTGTGTGTGTGTGTGTAAGACTCTGTGTCCTGTGTTCAAATGCCTGACAAAATCAACATCTCTCTGACTAAGTTGGAGAGAAGCCACGCCCCCCACTGTCCTTCTCTTCCTGGCTCTGCCCACTTCACCTCCCCTCTCCACACACACTCACTCACTCACTCACACACACACACACACACACACACACACACACACACACACACACACACACACACACACACCATACACACTTTTCTTTGCGAGGAAGCAGCAGCAGGCGCTTTCACCTGAGGCCATGAGCTGCACACACATACTGAAAACACGACTTTTTTTTTTCTGCATCAAAAAAAGTTTTCTTTCACTGATGATCTTAGTGTGTGTGTGTGTGTGTGTGTGTGTGTGTGTGTGTGTGTGTGTGTGTGTGGGAAATGTCTGTTAGCAGCTTCAAAAGGGTAAACAACGTGTGTGTGTGTTTGTGTGTGTGTGTGTGTGTGTGTGTGTGTTGGGGGGAAGCATTGAGTCACTGTCACAGGATGTCCCACTCTTCCCCAGGAAAACACACACACTCTCTCTCACACACACACACACACACACACACACAAACACTCATTGCCTCTAGGGGGCAGGACTGGTCTGCCCTTGCTGCCTTCGCTAGGGAACTTTAAAGCAGTCTCTCTTTCTCTCTCTCTTTCTTATTGTCTGTGTCTCTCGCCCTCTCCCTGTCCGATCGCTCTATACCTTTATCCCCTTCTCTCTCGTTCCTCCTCTCTTTTCCTCCTTCCCTCTCTCTGTCTCTTTTACTTTCTCTCTCTTTAAAATGACTCCATGTAAATTTCTACGCAGTACCGTAACTGTTTCAGTTTGCCGTCCTGGCTCACGTGCGAGTACAATCCTGATGTGCTGTAATGATAAAGCATAAAGCAAAACCAAACAAAACAATAATGTTGGAGAGCGCGAGGGGGACAATCACTTCCTCATTTCACTTAGAGCCCTATCACGGGACAGTTCTACGAAACCGGACCGTGTCGAAAAGAAAGACTGCGGACTGTAGCGAATGAAGTCCGGTGAAGGGTGGTCAGGGTTAAAAGGTACAGTGGTTACGGTTGATAAAAAGGCAAACACTAATTGCTGATCACTGCCTCCTGACATGCTCCACGCAGGGCAGACTACCACTTCCAGGCGCTGAACGTTGGCTCTGGATGTAAATCATGGAGTGCCAAATTTTGTCCGATGTGGATGCCGGGCTGCTCACCGGCGAATCCACCGGCAAGTCCTCTCACCCATTTCACAACTCCACCGCCTATTGAAAAATAAGCATGAAGCTGCTAACGTGCTGTATGTAAATCCTCTTGCCGGGGATTCAGACTTGCATCCACCCAGTTGGCATGGATGAAGGTTGAAAACCAAGGCTGGTTTTTCCTTCGTCTTCGCTGCACCGCAAGAGGGAAAAAGTTATAGACTGATCTGGTACGATAAGAATCTCGTCAACAACTTCAGATTGACTCATTCACTGAGTTTTGTGCTTTGTTTGAAGAATTCTATTTCCTTCTCATGTAATTGTTAAGTGACCTTGAATCGGTTCAGGCTAGAGCACTGTAACAAAGGTTTATGATGTGAAATGTCTTCGCTCTCTCTCTCTCTCTCTCTGCGTATGTAACCTCGTGGTCTACGTTCAGTGTCGACGCTGTTGGGTTCAGGCTTGTGCCATGCTGGATTTTTCCCAGGCAATTTTTCACTAGATTGCTGTCAGAACCTTTCCATGACAGTGAGTGAGGGTTTTATTCAGACTTGAGAACGATATGTAAAAATTCTCAAAATGAGGTGTATGTCTGAACGGGACATTTGATCCTTTCTTTCTCTACATTTTCTGTCTCCATTTTTAATAGTATAGTTATAAAAAAACAAAACCCATACATTTCTATATTAAACCAAATGCTCTATAACAGTTCAGATATCATTTCAGTAGGTGCATACATAGAAAACCTCACAACTCTCATTCACTCTCTCGCTTTTATAACAAAAGCTCACTTGCTCAATAACACTGGAAATTCCCATCTAATTGTCCCCCCGACTCCTTCAATTTACCTCCTACTTACTCGCCTTCCCTCTCTCCTCCAACCCTTTGATTTGCACACTGTATTTACAAAAATGATTTTCCACGCCGATCTCGCTCCCTCCACTTTTTCCATCACTTTTCTCTCTGTCCTAATTCTGTTGATGCCCCCCCACCACCACCACCACCACTTTACAACAAATATCAAGTTGGAAAAAGTCCCCATTCTCCTTTCAGCATTTTCATGTTTTTATTCTTGATGTCCTGTTAGTGTTAACGTCATTAACCTCTCTCTTACCAGATAATATGATATTTATATGGATCAGTATAAAAATGAAAACTGCACTGAAAAGAAAATCAGAACCTGACCGAATAACAAAATTCCAATAACGGGAGAAGCAGAGACAGAAAATGAATAAAAGCGTGTTTATAATTGAAAAATTAAATCTGGAAATGAAAAGAAAACAAATTGGAAAAAAGGAAAATAAGAAATGAAATCGACAGTAAAGATCAAACCAGAAAAATAAAAAACAATATAAAGTCTTGCTTATTTTCAGTGAGAGTGACATCTGCAGCCGATTTAGCGACTAAATTAAAAATCAGATTGGTTGAATTTGAAATGAAGGACATGAAGGAGTTACATTGATTCCATATTGTGAAATTGATCAGCACGTTGGCAGTCGAGGGAAACTTCTGAACCTCAGCTGATTCCACAGATAAGTTTTTATTAGCTTCCAAAAAATCCTTTTTATGATTTTAATCTTATGTAAATCCTGGTTTTTATCATCTAAACGACTGAATTTACTTCTGAAACGCTGCAGAGTTTTTAGGCAAATTCAACAGTGAGTACTTAAAAACACGAGTGTCTCTGTCTCCCAAAAAACGGTTTTATATCCCCACATGACTCCTCACTTCGCCGTTAAGACACAGAGTCTAGAGACAAACGGATTCTGGGAGAAAAGCTGCAGTTTCGGCTCGTTTTTGGAGATGACAAAACTGTGTGAGAGAGAAATCTGTGCGCATGGTATCGGCACCAGTCTGACAATCATCAATATCAGCCTTCAGAAAACTAAATGAGTCTCTGCCTGTTTGTGTTTTTTTTTCTTTCTGTCTCTAATGAAGAACAATGATCAGGAAAAGAAAACAAGCAACAGGAAGAAGAGAAGAAGAGAGAGAGAGACACAGGACCTCCCTCTTTCTCTCTCTCTCTCTCTCTCCCTGGTGACAGAGGGTCTGACCACATCACTCGCTGCCTACTGCTTCCTGCCAACGGACGACCCCGACAAACACACACACACACACACACACACACACACACACACACACACACACACACACACACACACACACACACACACGCACACACAGCTGCAGATCTGTCCCACAGCTGTCGGACATGTTGATGCTTTGCAGCCTAGCAATTCCTCCCACTGAAAAACAACCAGACTACTTTTTTAAGGACACATGACCTGATAGCACATTGGCCGATCGCAAAATCTGTGGACCTGGGTACAGGGGACGTGCACACGCAGACACGAACACACGCACACACACACCTAAGCAGTGAGCACATCGTCATACATTCATGTGCAAGTATTTGGAATAAAGAATATGTTTTCGCGGGGGAAATGTAATTCTGGACAGTGACAGGGCTTTTCGGGTGGGCGCATGTTTTTTCCATTTGCATGAGAAGAGTCCGTATGAATGACGCACTGCCGTGATATTTTTAACCATTCATTGTAGTTTTCTAATACGTCTGAGTTACCGTTTGTTGTCAGACGGGGTCTTTTAAAATTTGCCAGAGCCCTATAGATGTTGATCATGATTTTCTCGACTTCGTTCTTGTTACTGTGAACGATCCTGAAATGGAGAAAACATGTAGCCACACTGACTATTTTAGATGAACGTGGAGATGTAGCCGGATACGTAGCCGGTAGCCACGAGCTGCACCTGAACGCAGGAGTTAAAGGCAAATGTAGCAGCGCTACGAAAATGGTATCCATTGGTGCTCCCAAGGGTTAAACCACTTGAAGTGCAGGTGCCTCACATTTAAAAAACACAATGTAGTTTGCACAACAGTGGCTATGTTCCACTCTCTCCCTTCCTGCCCCTGGACAACCTTTTCGCTCCCACTGGATACCACTCACCTGTCATCTCAGACGCACCTTCACGATACATACATAACAATTTCATACGTATTTAACAATTGTTACAGCATCTGGGACGGCTCATCATGAGAAAATGCTCAAACCAGATGACCTGTCGTATGAAGCGTGTTGCACAAATTTATCGGGGACAGCAACTCCGTCTCCTAGAAGTTACGTTTCTATACAGCAGTTTGTAGGAAACGTAATCCACGGCCTGATTGTGTTCCGCGGTCGAGTAGTATGAAGTAACGAAGCGCAACGTTTATTAACGGGAGCGGAGTCACCGGGAGGTGGTTGGGGTGGACAGCGGGTGCACAAACCCCACGACTGTCGCGCCAGAGACCAGGGGCTCACATCCACAGTCCTGTCCTTTGGTTGAGTCTGGGCGGTAAAAACACTTTGGTTAAGGTTGGGGTTATGGAAAGATCCGGGTTTGGGTTCAATGCAAATAAACACGTTGTGTCTGAAGTCACTGTGAACTTTCAATATATGAAACCAAACCGGGATCTTTCCTGAACCTTAACCAAGTGCTGGGAGAGTTTAATAATGCTGAGATCACTACCAATGGATATTGTACTGCAAGATCAGATATTTTGGTGGAAACATATACGTTGCCTGTGAGCATTTTACTGATGTGTCCGGCATCAACGTATTTGCAACTTGTCAAATACGTAAAGTAAAATCTCCTCATTATGTTTATAGAAAAACCTAATCTGGTCGCAATCATGTTTCCTACGAAATGGATTTGCCATCTCAGTTTGGTGGTATAGAGACATCATTTCTAGAGGACGGGGATGGGGACAAGCAAATTCTGGCATGTAGCGTGCACCACTTAACCTGCGTTCACTAAACTTAAAGTGGTACTCTCCCCAAAATACACTGTTTCCATGCTCTACTTCCCTCCTCGATGCTCCGAAGTTGTATATTTAGCAACTTTGTTTTGGCTACAGATGCACTTTGGAGAAACAGATTACGCTGCAGGAGTGGTTGCAGAAGCTTCCATGGCCATTTTGTTCGTTCTTTTTTTTTCCAAATGTGAAGGAATCCAATCTGACCACAGTCTTCCACGAGGAAGCAAACTACACAGCTTTTCCAGCCACCTGCACACCCACAGGGGGTGACTGTTTGATATTGTAAGGATTTTGGGTGGAGTGTTCCTTAAGTCAATATGCACAGATATCGGAATAACCTCATAGGGGAAACATGAGCATGACTATTTAGCAGCAATGTTTCCCTAAAAATGGAACAGCCGTTGCAAAATAGTTCAATTCTGATGTAACTGGTTCGTGAGAAAACACACATTCATGCAGAAAATATCATTGTGCTTGGTAGTAGCCACATCAAAATGAAGTCAATTGAAGTTTCCCTCACTCCCTTTGAAATGGGTGGGGGGGCTGTAGCTTGGGGGTATCTGCAGTAGGTGGGGGGGCAGGAGGAGAGGTGTATGTAAGGGTAGGTTTACACCCCCCCCCCCGCCGCCGCACTCATACAGCACTGAAGTCTCATTGAAATGTGTCTTTTTGTTTCTGTGGTGGCCCTGCATGCATGCCTGCAGGAGGAGGAGAGGAAACACAAAGAGGGCCCGGAGACCTCCTGGGTCTCTGTTGGTTTAACAGAGGGCCTCTATCACACACACAGAGACACGAATGCGCCGACACACACGCTCTCCTCTGGCATAAACCTTCTACCCCGGTCAGTAGTTACGGTGAGCGAGTTCAGCCGAAATCTGCCCTTAGTATGGGCTCTTCAAAAGACCGCCCATGGGGAGGAGAGGAGAGGAGAGCGGGATGGAGGAGGAGGGAGGGAGAAGGTGAGAGAGGAGAAAGGAGAGGGATCAATGAATGGGCTTTGGGGAATGAAGGTGGGATTAACACTTCACATTCCTTTAGTGGGGAATGTAAACTGTCAGTTTGTGTTTATGCACTCACAGCGCTCGTGGCAGTCTGGCTACATACACCGCTTTGGCCAGAATGATGTGGACACCTCCGTATGCAATGTATCTCCTTCTAAAATCTGCTGCTCTAACATCCTCCCCTCTCCTAGGAAGGTTCGATGCAAGGTTCTGGAACCTGGCTGCAGGAATTTGCTCCCGTTCAGTCACAAGAAGGGACGGGGTTAAGGTCAGGGCTCTCTGCAGACCAGTCAAGGTCTTCCACACCAAAGTGGGAAAAACCATTTCTGTATGGACATATCTTTGTGTATGCGAACACTGTCATGTTGAAACAGCAGAAGGTTTTGCCAAAACTGTTGCCACAAAGTGGGAAGAAATCTATTCCCCCTCGGCCGTTGCTCTTTCAAAATGAATTGGTGCGAGCGGTTTCAATTACGTCATCAGGGGGGTGTTTACAGGCAGTGTTCCCAACTTAGCACCTTTGGCTTTAGATTCACCAACTTTTCACAACGTTCTAACGACTTTTCTACAACAAAAGCACATAGCGACAAATCTAGTGATGTTTCGGACAAACCTTTGCTACTTTCCGTAGCAACGGAGAGTTGCCAGCATTGCTCAAGGTCGGGCTTTCCCTCTGCGGGCACACCTCTCTATGCATCTTATTCAGTTGACGGCACGGCAGTTGCATAGACATGAATGACCTTCTAACTTCCTCTCTGAGTGATGATTTTACAGGTAAATATAACTGAAATCACAGCACAGACGTCGTCTTTAACCTACTTGTCTGGTGATTTTGTCAGACGACGTCACGGTTTAAAAAAATCAGACTTTCAGCAGCAGAGCAGCAGCTTGGAAATGGGCTCGGAAGCGACTGCTGGGTAATATGTGGTCTTAACGGGCCACATTTCAGTCACTATTATGCTGTTGTCTGACAACAAACACAGAAAAATGTAAATGAGAACAGCTTCATTGGGAATTCAGTTGTATTAAATTACTGTATATGTGAGCACAGACAGTGGGGGTAATCAGATAAAGGGCGGTCCAGCCACATACTAGGTTCTGACCTCGTCTTGTACGGTCATGCCCAAGACAATTCAAAGCACTTGGTCAAGGTCTGCGAAGGATGGTGGCTTTGGTTAAACTCTGGAAAAGATTCCATATTTATCAAAATATTGAAACCACGACATTTTTCCGAACCTTAACCAAGTGCTTTAATAGCCACACGCAACAACACATTGGATGCAGGACAAAATCCCTGGTCTCTGGTTTCAAAGTCCTTTGTACCTTGACCATCTCCCTATGACATCTGTTCAGAATAAGAACATTACACTTGAACTGAACTGAGAGCAATGGTGCCAGTAAGCGTAATTAATCCACCTCCTCCAAACCAATTTGTCAAAGCAAATTAGCAGTAATACATGTATTCTATTGGAGATAGGTCTGACTTCTGAAACTAATTTACCTCAATGTTTTCTCAGAATCACGTCAGAAATTCAGTTTCCATGAAATCAGACTTTTTTAACCCTTTTAGATATTTTAAAGAACTATTATCTCCTATATTCTGCAGTGTTTATGTTTGTTTATTGCCACGTGTGTCCCTTCATGCAGTTGGAACAGGACACTGACCTGTATACGGCTTTTTCTTCTGAACGTTTTTGTCTCTCCTGAATAACCGATCTAGAAACCAGCAACATGACCTGGTTAGATAGAAGATAAAAAACCAGAAAGGTCACTGCGTTCAGAGCCTCTCAGTGTGACATTTCGCTCAACGGCATCGGCGCTCCTTGTGTGAGTCCACAGCTCGCCAGGAGCCTCAGAACAAACCACACTTAACTGTCCTGTTTTTTTTTACTGTATTTGGAAGAAGAGCCAATGGGGTTGTTTTTTTTCGGTGATTCAGCATCACTTTCCCATTCACATAAATCAACTGCAGCAGTCTGAGTTTTGGTGAAACAGCAGAAACAGACCTGCACGTGTTCTTGTTTCAGTCTGGATCTTTTTTTTTTATCTCCTGATTCCGGAGAGAAATTCGAGATGAAAAGGCCAAATTCTTTTAATTTGGGAAACTGAACAATAAAACAAACACAGATGCAAATGCACGGAGGCCTGAGAGAAAGCTCCGTAAAAGGAAACACACACACATGCTCACACAAAGAGAGAGAGAGTTCATTCTGATAGAGTTGCCCTGAGTGTTAAACTCTCGACTCTCCTTTCTTTCTCCCTCTCTCCTCCTCCTCCTCTTTCCAACCTTCCCATCTTCCCCCGTCCTTTCCCCTGACTCCCCTTCAGTTCTCCCCCCGAGCTCCAGTCATTCTAATTGCAGCCCACAGGCCATTTGAAGCCTCACCAAATCACTGCGAAGAGATCAGCTATTGTCCGTTTCCTTTTGTGTGTGCGTGTGTGTCTTTGTGTGTGTGTGTGTGTGTGTGTGTGTGTGTGAGACAGTGTGTCACCAAATGACAGTTGTACTCTAGGCCAGTGCATGTAGGACCCTCTGTAAGTGTGTGTGTGGATTTAGGGAGTTAATCCTTGAATAGAGAAGCCATTAGGGAGAATTAGGCAGGTTAGACCCAACCATGATCCCCTGTGTGTGTGTGTGTGTGTGAGTTTGTGTGTGTGTGTGTGTGTGTGTGTGTTTGCATGAGCATGTGTGTGTGTGTGTGTGTGTGTGGGACAGCCATGAACGCGTGGCATGTGTCAGGGTCGAAGCTCTCAAAAAGAAGCGCTGGAGGTGCGTCGGGGACGGAGGAGGGGGAGGGGTGTGGTAGCCAACTCTCCTAATCTTGGCAGTCCACCCCTGCTGTGCATGCGCGCCCACACTCACACACGTGCACCAGTGGGTTCATCTGGTCACACTCGCAACAGATGGATTTAGCAGAAAGGCCAAGGTTAACTTGAGCAATACCCAAACCAGACAGTCACCCCCCCACCCCCCACCATTAACTCCCCCTCTGAGTGTCTACAGCTAATCACAGTGTCCTCAGCACGCAACCAAAGACACTTCTCATCAAGAGTCATCCAAACACACACATAATACACACTACACACACACACACACACGCACTGTGTTCAGAGCTGCCATTAAAATTCACTTCGGGTGAAACCCGAAACAATCTACCACTATGTCGACATGGGATGATTCTGTGTATTTAAGCATTTTTTCCCACAATGAAATCACGACAGTGCCCGTTAACTGCAGTGCAGGTCAGGTCCTGATAAAGCCAATGTCTGGATCAGACTACAAAATACAAGTCAGATAAAGGGTCAGATCTGACAGACATTGGGTGAATGGAATGAGAATGAACATTGGAGACATCAATATGTTGTTTTATCCTGTTTTTGTAGTGGTAAACAACCACTTATACTGTATGAGTAAGCAATCTCTCGGGGCCCCGACGGAAACACTACCAAACCCGATCAAGTCTAGTTTGACAGTGTCTACTTCATGCTCTGAGACGCTGTGGACATTCCTCATCTCTGTAGTCCACCTCTGGCCTCCTCGGCTTGATTACCTTTGCATGTCTTAGTAAGATAGGGCTCACGGTGACTCTGAAAAGAGACATGACCAAGTCACAGCTGACATTTCAGGGAATACAATTACTCACTCTCTTACCGACAGAGAGATAGCTAGAGCCAGCATTCGTCTGGCATAGCATTAAGACTAGAAGCAGAGGGAAACAGCTTGCGTGGCTCTCTCCAAAGTCCAAAAATACACCAATCAAAAATCCAAAAGGCTGCCAGGCACAGTAACTGGGTCTTGAGGCCACGTTGCCCGGTTTTTGTTTGTCAAGAAATAGCACATAAGTTCCCATCAAACAGCTGTCATTTTGTTTACGTGCGGATTAAACCAATGAGATACAATATGTCCATTAGTGAACTTCAGAGGAGCTGGTAGACATACTTTTAAAACACCGGAGAGAGCCAAGAGGTCCATTTCTCCCTGCTTTCAGTCTATATGCTAAGCTAAGCTAATCACCTCCCGGCTCCGGCTCAATGCTTAACGCAAAGTGGCATTAATCTTCTCACTGGCACCGGATGTAAATTGTGCACAGTGAGATTTTCTTCTATCACACTCGATGGTAGCTGCTCTGACAAAATATTTGCAGAAAACATTCGACTTGGCTTTTCCATCATGGTGGATGATACTCTGTATGACCGATTTCTTTTCGTCTGACCTAGAAGTCGGCCACTACAACTGTTAATTGGACTCTATTGGACTACCGTTTTTATCTGACTGAGTGTTATCGGACCTTGTTATCTGTCACAGACTTCTGAAGCATAAGTCTGAATCAGAAGTCTGTGGCTTAAAAACCACGATTCAGTAAACACAGACACACTGGCACAGATGAAAATGATATTTTTAAACTGATTAGTGTTTTTTTTTCCTTCTCTTCTCACTTTTATAACGTGACTTCTCTTTCTGTTGAGACAACTTGGGAAAGGTCCAGATAACAGTCCAACAAAGTCACACTCAAAACATCTGGAGGCAACAATATTGATTTATCTGGATACAATAAGCAACCAGGCCTGAACACAAAAAAAGTTGTGCAGTGAGTTCTGACAAGTTCCCAGAACTTAGGGCCTCAAGTTGTTGTGTTTTTCCTTCTTTTGTTGTTCATTTTCCAGGCAGGGTACAGAGCAGTCCAGTCATGTGAGTCTGTCTCAATGCTCCGTACGTCACTTTCAGCCAACAATGAGCGTCAGTCCCGTGTCGAGTTAAAAAACCCTCCTAAGATGCAAAAATAAATCAACTTTAGAAAGAAAAATAGGGATCCAGAGGCTTCCTGCACTCGCACTCAGGTAGCCATTAAAAACTTGGGCATAAACATGTTCCAGCGATATTCCAGTAAACAGCGGAAACGTGCAGTGAGTCACCACATGCAACAGCAGCGTGGAGATAACACACACACACACACACACAAACACACAAACACACACACACACATACACATGCCTGATGTCACATTACCCCCTGTCCTGGTAGTTTCCATTAAAACAGGCCTCAGGACAAACCACTCTAGTGCAACTATTATACTTAAAGACTCACAGTGTGTCTGTGGTTGACAAAATTCTAATTAATAGTGACCTCATTCTTGTTTGTGGTGTTTTTATCTGCTGCTGTATTACTATTACATTCCTTGAGTATTGTTAAAATTCTTAAAAATATTTACAGGATGTCTGTTGTACTTTCAAAGTGAACTCATGTAGTGATTTGTTGTGCTTCTGTCGATTTGTTTCTATTTGGTATTATAGTATTAGTATATATATATATATATACTAAAATGTATTTGTAGTATAGTATTACAGGATTATACCATGTCTGTGCTTATAACATAGTATGTTAGTAGGTTGGTTTATTCATAATTACCTGCCAGTATTTGGCATCTGCAGTTCAGGGATTAAAGTGTGATAATTTGCTAAAAACCCTTAATATGAACACAGCTGATGCAGGACACACTATGAACACTTATGTACGAATAAAAAGGATGTGTGTGTTTTACCAGACCAAAAAAGATTTTTTACTCTGATAATTAACTTTACGTCACATTTATGGCCTGTTCTGTCTCATCACCACTTTTGTTTTTGGACCACAACAGCGAGGCCGACCTTACAGACTGCGATGTCCGTGACTGACTGAGTGACCCGGTGATGAAGTTACACCACTGGTCAGCCAAAGGCACGTGACCGAGTGTTGGAGTTTCCCCATCGTCCGTTGCTTTTTCCAAACCAATCGGCGCGAACAGTCTCTGTTGCATCATCGGGGGCGCTTACAGGCAGTGTTGCTAATTTAGCAACTTTGTCACTAGATTTACCGACTTTTCACACCACTTCAGCGAGTTCTCTTCACAAAAGCACCTAGTGACAAATCTAGTGACTTTTTGGAAAAACCTTAGCCACTTTCCGTGGAGGAGAGCAATGCTCGGGGTCAGGCTTTCCCTCTGCAGACACACCTCTCTGTGCCCATTATTCAACTGATCGCACCGCAGTTGCATAGACGTGAATGAGCTTCTAACCTCCTCTCTGACTGATCATTTTACGGGTAAATATAGCTGAAATCACAGCACAGACGTCGTCTTTAACTTCGCCACGGTTACAAAATAAGGATTTTATCAGTGCAGAGCAGCAGCTTGGAAACGGTTCGGAAGTGACTGCCGGTTAGCATGTCGTCTTAATGGGCCCCGTTTCAGTCACTGTTTCATACTTGTTCCATTGTCTGACACCAGATACAGAAAAACTTGTAAATGGGAACAGCGTCATTGGGAATTCAGTTGTATTCAAATACTGTATATGTGAGCGCAGAGAGTAGGAGAGAAGCAAACAGCTGACACCAGGCAGAATGCAAATATGACACGATGATATCATGACTATGCTAACGAGCACATTACGTCATCTAGCGACATTTATCTACTTTTCCAGCGAGCTTTAGCCAGTTTTCACTGAAAGTAGTTGCGGTTCCACAACAGTTTTCAACTGCATCCTTAATTTCGCACGTCGACCGTACAGGGTCCAGCCACACACTAGGTTTGTACCTGGTCTTGTTCACTGATTGCCTGAAATTCATGATGTAAATATGTGAATAAAATGTTGAAAAGAGATAGACACAATAAATAGACACAAATATATTTAAGGTATTGTTAAGTTATTAATGATCAATTTAGGTTCTTCATAATAAGTTATCCATTTTAAACTATTTACCCTTCTCTATAATTAATTTATGTTTCTCTTCTATAGACTGGAGGTCTGAAATAAAGTAAAATAAGATCAATATTGATAGTATAAATCCTATAGTCCTATAGTTCTACCCAGAGTTTTTATCTCAAAATGAAATACTTCCAATATTCATATATATACTATATTATTAATGTACTGTGCTCTCATGGTACAATGTCTTAAACAACATGCAGGAGTTAGGCCTATACAGTTTGTCTGTGCTCCTCCATTCCTCCTCTCATCCCTTCCTTCATGCATCCGTCCATTATCCCTTTAGATCTGACAGGATCTGTTTTGACTTCCCTCCCCTCCCTGATCCTTTTTCACCATTTTTAAAAAATCATTTTTTTTTTTTTTTTTTAGGCTTTTCAATTCGATTAGAAAAGCTACAAAAGAGTTCAGTAAAATTAGGACTGAGTTTATGGATTAAGTAAAGCAGAAATACAGTGTCTCTATACTCAGTACCTTCAAGTCCAACCTGTTACACACCCAGTGATATGGGAGGGAAGGCAAATTTCAATTCCGATGTTGTAATGAAAAAAAAAAAAAAAAAAATCCTCCTAACAGAGTTCAGAGAGACAGTGCTACCAGCTATAGTAACATAGCGTCCTACAGAAGTAATATTATATAACACCCAAAGACCTATATGTTTGCATGAAGTCCCTGCAGATGAATTCAGAGAATAGCAGTTAATTATGTCGAATCAATTTGAATTTTGTCACAGACGTACCTCAGCTTTTCTTTTCTTTTTTTTTCAGATTCACAGTCAAGTAAAACCGACATGAAAAAAAAACCCTAAACCAAAATTCAGCGGCTGTAAAATCTCACCTGAGGACCCGTGAAACGCGGAGTCATTAGTGGACACTCACGGCCTATTAAAAACGTCTACAAACTGATAATAATGCCACAAAACCAAGTTTAAAGAGTGACCCCCCCCCCCCATCCCTCCATCCCCCCTCTCCCCCCGCAGCCTCCCGCCGCGTCTCACCTGTTCCTGCGCTCAAGGCACCCGAGCCCTGCTCCGGTGCTGCCTGCGAAGCTCTCCTGCAGGCAGCCTTCTGACAGATTCTCGCTGTTTGTGTGGAGACACGGAGTTTAGTCTTACTTTGTGTTTGTGCTCCTTTTCCACTCATAGAAATTAGTCTTTCTTAACTCCTCCCCTCTTAAATCCGACCTTCCTTCCTTCATCTTCTTTCTCTTTCTCCCCCTTTATCACCCCCTTTTTTCTTTTGCCTCTCCCTTGACCTTTTCCCGTCTGTTCCATTCTTCCTTTACAATCCCTTTTCCCTCCTTCTTTTTTCTAGCCTCCCTTCCTCTCATCCTCCTCCCTTCCTTCTTTCCTTCCTTGCCCAGATTTTCTTCCCTTCTTCTCTATATGTCCTCTTCATCCCCTTACTTCCCTATATTTTCTTCTTTTTCTTCCCTGTTCCTTTCCATTTCCCCCTTCCTTCCTTCCTTCCTTCCTTCCTTCCTTCCTTCCTTCCTTCTCCTCTCAGGCTGTTCCTTGGTGACATTCACGTCAGTGCACTTGCAGAGACGAGAAACTTCCTTGGGACAGGTAATTCACCCCAGAGAAAACGTACTTGTCTTTAATATTATTTTTATAGGGACATTGTTATCGTTATGCAAACATTCAAATGATTATTATTGAGTAGTGATGCAGGAATTGTTTTTAAACTTTTTCATGTTATGGGACTGCAAAACGTGACAATAAAGATTTGGCCGATAAATGGTTTTGCATTGACAGACTAGCTTGTAGCGAACGCTGGTGTGTATTCGGTTAATTCGTGGTGGCAGATCCAACTCAGAGCGATTTCATTTGTTGGACTCAGAGAAGTGTGTGTTCTTCTCCAAGTGAAAACAAACACTCAATACACAAACTCCATGCTGTTATCTGTCTCACGTTATGGTAATTAGGAGTCACATCTCTTGATATTAACTGCCCAATTAACACTTTCTACTTTTACTAACGTGACCACACACACACACACACACACACACACAGACACACAGACACACACACACACACACACACACACACACACACACACACACACACGATTCCTATCAGCGTGGGTGGAGGGGGGAGGCAAACTGTTGATGCATCGTTGACACCCCACATCTCCTGTCTCCTAAAGCCTGAAAAGACACACAGAGACTGAGATTACATTTTTTGTTTGACGTTTTTGTCTCACCAGCTCTCATCCATTTTTACAGAAGCAGTGTATCTTACATACCTCATACTTAAGATGAATACTGTGCTTTTGCGGGTGTCTTTAATGGCAGGGCGACTGCTTCTAATTACAAGTTAATCATGGAGAAAAGGGTCCGAAAAGGTTACAAATCTGTGAGTTGTCAGTCCGAGAAAACTGCCTATGGGTCCTTTTTTTTTTTTTAATTATTTGCAGAACATTTACTGAAAGAAACTAAATGCTACACAGACGCACACATGACACACTTTTGCCAAATGAAGCAGAATGAAGTGAGACAAGACCGCGGTCAGCGGAAAGTGGGTCACAGTGGGGAGCTGGAGTTCGCCCAACTGACAAAAGTTGGGGTTACCGTGGCTCAACTCGCATGTGCAAAAAACTCACACATGCAGAAAAACAATACAATACACAAACCCAAGACAGGAAACAAAGCCGTGTCCAGCGAATGTTCAAAACGTTTCCCCTGAACATCTGATGCTTATGTCGGGCTGATTTAACTGTTACCTAACGTAAAGAGGAATTGGATCAGATATGTCAGAGTCTGCAGCAGCTCAGTGCACTCAGCTGTGAAGCCTTAATCACATTATCTGTTGCTGCAACCAGCGCTTTAATTGTTCCTTGGTTCATAAACCAGAAATCAATATATGGCTGTATGGGAGAGCAGCAGGCGGTAAGTGTGTCCATGTGTATGCTCATGTCCTTGTTTGTGTTCATCCAGCATTACATCTTCATTTGTGCATGTGTCTGCTTTTATTTCTGTGTGTCTTTGTACTTAAGTAGTTTTATTTAGTTTTTTTGTTTTACGCTGTATGAATGTAATCTCCCAGTGTGCCCATGGGCGTTTCCTGTATGTGTGTGAGTTCATGTGTGTGTCCAGATTGAGTGACCAGTCATTAGGAGGTTAAATGGGGTCTGTTGTTCAAATGCTCTGCTGATTAAGCTGGACTGATCGGGGCTGGTGGGCACCTGCCATAAGCAGCCTCAGCCTCATCCATCACCCGCTGACCTGGCCGGAGCGTGGCCCCTGGACACTGCATAGGCCCCGAGGCTCTGGAGGCTCCTCCGCCCAGGAACTGACCACCACCATTACCCCCTGGACCTGGTGCCAAGATTACCCACAGAGGCCCCTTCTCCTTTCTAACCCTGGCCCCAACCCTCGCGCTGACACTCCAAGACGACCAATACCATAACCCCCCAAAAACTTGGGTAAATGTAGCTTTCATCTGTCTTTATGAGCTGAGTGCTGACCAAGACTACAACCATAGTCCGAGTGCCCAGCCAGGGTCCTCCCTAACTCAGGCACTAACTTCACTGGATGCAAACTGAAAGCTATGCAAAGTCTAGAGGCACCATTTTCTCTCCAAAACTGACTCTAACTCTTTCTGACCAGTGATATTTAGCTCCCAGGACCTTGCTCCAAACCCAGAAGTTTACCATTGCTATTTCCCACATCACTCAGAGCCAGTTTGAGTTTGAAAGGACCCATAGCCTTTAACCCTGGTCCAAACCCTGGCTCTAACCCTCCATGTTGACCACTACCATTACTACTACTACTACCTCTTTAAGACTCGAAGCCACAGAGCATTCTGATGCCCGTCAAAGCTTTAAGTTTGACAACATTTCTGAAAAGCTTAGCACAGCTACAACACTACCAATGCCTTAACCCCCAAATCTGGAGCCATTGAAAGCCCCTTCTCCTCTTCAACTCTAGTTCAAACCTTGGTCCTGACCCTCGCCTCAACCCTAGAAGCCCACCACTGCCATAACCTTAATGACCCGGGACCAGGTTGCCCCTCAGAGGCCCTCCATGGCAAAAAGCTGACCACAACTGTAACCTACAAGACCTGAGGTCAAATTTGGTGTTGTCTTTCTGCCCGAGCCAAAACACAGAAAGTGTCTGTAGTTCCTGAGAAGTCTTAAATGGGTTAAAGGTGCTGCATTTTATACTATAACTTCAATGAATCACAAACACAGAGATCAAACACCAATCATCAAACAAGGCTGAAATTGTAACCCTGTTGCAGCCACTACAATACACTTCTCATTTTACATTATGAGAAACTGAGGGAAACTGCTCAACTGCTCCGTAGCACAAAGTACAGAGACAGAACTCAATAAATGTAAAACATAAACTTATCCTTCATTCCACTTATTGAGAGGCTGCTGACATCTTAAATACTTTGTCAAGCCCTTAAGAATAATTAATATCAGGGAGGAGGGGGGTAACACCCTTGTGTTCTGTGGTTATTTCCTGGAAATGATGCAGATGGATAACATCTTGGTGTGGTCATTTGGCTCCGATGTCATTTGTTTTACCTATCCGAGTGAGTGGAACTGAAGTAGATGCTCCAGAGTTCAAACTCCAGAATCCACTCCACAGTAAAGACATAACTGAAACCAACTGCTTTACAAATTTATGTACGGTAACTCAACTGCAACTTTTTTTTTTGTTTTTTGGATTCATAACTGTAGTCATGGTAAACCAGTTATAGTGGCCAAAGTCTAGAGGAACAGCTGCTGTGGTACATCAGCGAAAATGACAGAAGGAAATTTAGAGAAGTTTCAGTTTCACTATTTTTAAGATCAGGCACAGGTAGTTTTGCAGTGTTGACTGGTTTAGGCAAAGTTCAAGTAACTGTTTATTGAGCACGAAGCCTGCATTGGACTCGGTAAATTAAATGGACACATTTTATTGTTCAAATGTGTCCATTTATTCGTAAATCTGTTTAAAGTATTTCTGTGGCAGATGCACGATTTAAGTCAGTTTCAGTAAATTAAACCGGCATCGGACTTTTTAATAGAAGCAATTTTTAAAAAGTATCCACTCCTCCAGAACAAAGGCTTAACCAGACAAAACAAGCTGAAGACACTCAGACAAAAAAAAAAAAATCAATAAAAAATAATCAGTGGCCTGTGTCTTCCACCTCCTCCATCTGTCAGCTATAAATCAGAATCAGATTAATAACCTGATTAATAACAATACATCTAAATTAAACCGACTCTGCTTGTGTTCATTTTGTAATTAGGCCAAAAGATGTCAGGGGGTCCCACCAAAAGAACTACAATCAGGAGGTGAAAGTCGTGTTGGATTGACAAAGACTGGACGTAACAGCAGGACGTTTTGGCTGCATAATAAAAATTAATAATTGCTCATGAGAACAGCGTGTCCCGGACAGAGTCAAAGACCGAAAGCTCATAGAAAGAACATCATTCACCACGCTGATATGAAATCTGTATGTTGACTGTTCTGTTATATTAAGCTAGGAATAATTGTAAAGCATACACAATCTAAAACACCTGAATTAATCAGTTCTTCCTCTACAGAAAACACAAAGTCGTGTGGGTCTACAGTGATTTTTTTTATATCGTGCTGCATGTTTAAAGAGACCAGGTTTGGGTGTGGATCTAAGTGTTTGTGTGTGTGTGTGTGTGTGTGTGTGTGTGAGCCATCGGACGGAGGCGCAGGGTGTAACTGGTTCGTGGACTGTTGAGATCTAACAGGAGCTCAGTCCACTGTTCCTCCACAAGCAGTCACACACACACACAGAGACATATGCATCGCCTGCGATCTCCCTTCAGCTCGCCGAGAGGCTGTAGAGTTGGTAACTATAACCCAGTGACCCGCTGGCCTTGAAAAGTGAAATGGATTTACTGCTCTTCTATTTTCAGCCGTTTCCTCTCAGATTGCCCGGATTGCTTCATAGTTGCTGTCCTCGGCTTTTATTACAGCAAGCAGTGATTGTATGTGTGCAGTAAAATGTTTATTGGGGTTATGCTATTCACACTGGGCTTCTCGCCGTAGAACAAGAGCGTGGTGATTGAGAGGGCGTTTGTGTGTGTTCTAAAAAGTCATTTGTTGGAATCTAGTGAGCTAGCCAGGTCAGTCGCTAATGTTGCTGGCTCGATAGCTAGCATCTGGCACTAGGGCTTACAGTGACTGTGATGAGTTGTCGCATATTTTGGCTCCTACTGGTGAGACCGGAAACATATCCTAAAATGTTAACCACACTGAGCATGAAGTACACTGCTAGCTGGGTCCGGCTGCTGTCGGCTGTGTTTTGTTCGGGTTGTGTTTCCTTTACGATCGGGTCCACCTTAGGTTCGATCCCTTTGTTAGGTAGGGTAATTTCAGACCTTATACGCCGCCTTCACACTTTCACATGAGCACGACTTGTCATCTCTCGCGCCGACACACACTTCCTCTCACGCACATTTTCAGTTACACACAAACATTAACATAAACTCTGTCACACATATTGTGTAAAGACCTCTCCCTCTTTATCTCTGGCAAAGTCACGTCTTTTCAAGGACAAGAAAGAGAAAGTAGGTGAAAGACAACAGTGACACATATTCTGCAACAAAACAGCAGTGTGTGTGTGTGTGTGTGGGTGTGTGTGTGTGTGTGTTTGTGGCTACGAAGTGACACTTCTCAGCACAAAGCCACTCATCCCAGGTGCATTTGTTTACCTGTGCGTGTTGAAACAGACACATCGCAGTTATACAGTATCACAGGAATATAAGGTGACACCCAGACTCTCACACCATACACTGAGTCTCATACAGTTCATACAGTATATACCTGCACACACACTCTCTATAGGGTCTTTATAAGTCTGGTGTCTCCCACAAAGGATCACACATTCTCCAACCCTGTCTTCTATCAGTCACATTAATATCTACTAATGTGTTTTGCAAAATATGTTTTGGAGGAAAGGTAATCGTCTGCCTGCAGTTATACTCACCGGCAATGTTTTTTTTTTTTTTTTCTATGACGGGAGTTGCAGAGGTTTTGGGAAAACTGTGGTTTTGGTGAAATACAGAAAAAGTAAACATGTCCTGGCTTGGGATTCAAGTCTGTGTTGACTTTTTGTTTTAAAACCAAGACCACAATCCAAACCATAAACATATTAATAATGCTGGAGTTACTGTGAGTAGATATTTTTGGGAAAACAAATCAAATGCATAGGCAGTCGATGTTTTGCAGATATACTGTTGTCAGTTTATAAACCGTATTCAGCCGGTGACTTTGCAGATACATTCATTAATAATGTTTTTTCTCTTAAATTTGATAAAAATATAACTTCAGGTGGCAAAATGTTTCTCTTGAAATGTATTTGCAGATGAGTATAAACATAATTTCTAGAAGACAGAGTTGAGGATGGATCAACTAAAAAAACAAACCAAACCTGAATGGGCCCAACAACAAGTGCGGCTGTCCTCCAAACAACCTGACAGCACCATTTTCTTATGATCCTCTGCCAGTTTGGTAATCTGACCCCATCACAAAAACATATTTTACCAGTGACTCAAGTTGTTTTTTTAGACATTCGACAGTGACAATTCCTCCACCCAATACAATGGAGGAGAATAGATTGAAATTTGGGAAGTGGGCCACGTTTAAGAGTTGAATGTCCCAAAATCTCAGCAAAGAAAAACACAACTCTCTGTGTGGTGAGATACCCCCAAGCTAAGACTGAACCAACTGGCTCTTGACGAAAACATTCCACTTCCATTGGCTTGCATTGGTTTCAGTCTAAAGTCTTTTGATGAAAATGTGTATTAGTTTTTGTCAGTGACATGTTAGTCTCAGTTTCGTCTTACATTTTTACTTTTCATGTCATCATGCTGTCACCATCTTCGTGTCCAGTTACCATGGTTACAGGTGTCTCTTGCAAGGTGTCGGCACGGACTGACTCACCGCAGCAAATCCAGTTGGCATTTCCAAAGTTTCTGTTGGAACAGAAGCGCTCTCTCTAATCTAATCTAGTGCAGCTGTTCCTGCTAGCATAGCATTACGGCAGCCACCGGTGCTGTTCACTGCAGAGCAGTGAGTCATGCAGAAGCTGGACTCACTCACTTGTCCTGAAATACTGTCCACTTTCTGGGTCTGGTTTGAGGGGAGACGCTGCATCGTTGGATAACATCAATACCGTGATCTAGAGGACGTTAGCGTTACCTTCACGGCACTTGATAGTTACCTTAGCTCCCCTTTTTATAAATGTTGTTGGGCTGCCTGCATGTTTTTCATAGTTTATCTCGGCTGGTTTGTTGCCACCTCTGCAAGGTGTATCTTATTAATACGAGTGCAACAGGTCAAGTGGCTAAATCCTCCTCTGAACGGCGGAGGAGACTGTTTTACTAATCAGGAGCTACAGTGCGTGATTCCACAGATGCAGGTTGTTGAATAAGACTCTGCATTAAAACACGTTCATTTTTCCGTCTTTCACATTATTGTTTAGTTTTTATTCATCTAACTTTCATCATAGTTCTCATCTTCAAAGATTACTTTTTATTTAGTTATAGTCTTGTTTTTGTTGTGAACAATAGGTTGTTAAGCGTTTTTCGTCACAGTCATATTTAGTCATATTTTTCGTCATTGTCGAAATCAACACTGACACACACACACACACACACACACACACACACACACACACACAAAGCAGGCTGCGACGCGTGGCTACTGTTGTTTGGCTTCAGTCCGATTTCACTGGCAGTCTGCCAAGCTAAATACATACACACACACACACACACACACACACACACAGACACACACACGGACGACACACACTGAACCATTCACAGCTTAGCGCCAAGCTCAGATAAAGGTTTCCCTCGATCTGGCTGGGTGGCTGTACATGTGTGTTTGTGTGTGGACAGAGAGAGTGGAGAGAGACGAGGTAAAGTTTAAGTACAGTCAGACAGGAGAGAGTAAACACTGATAAGTCCCAGCTGTGTGTGTGTGTGTATATCTTTCCGTGTGTGTCCATGCAGCCATGTGTGCACACCACCCCCAACACACATACACTAAAACACTTCCGAACCCCCACCCCACCCACCCCACCCAACCCAACCTTTCCATCAAATCCATCGTCCCACACACACTTCCACCACTTTGATGAGGTGAAGGAGTGTGTGTCCATGTTCAGCCTGTGTACGTGTGTGTGTGTGTGTGTGTGTGTGTTGGAGGGAGAGCCTGATCTGTTTCGTGTAAAGATCAGAAGATTCAGCTCATGGGCACGACGGAAGTAAAAGCCACACAGTTTGTAGAAAAAAGATAGAGAGGAAGAAGAGGAAGAGGAGTAGGAGGAGGAAGAGGAGGATGCCGAGGAGTGTGGGTAAAATGGATAAACCAGCAGCAGTAAAATTATCAATAATCATTCAAACCAAACAAATCAGTGGTGAGTATCAAGGCAAGAGTTGTACCACTACAACATAAAAAACCCGGGGCAGTGTCGATCTTTAGAGTGGACTCAGAAAGGGAAGCGTAGTTTTTAGTAACCATCACTAAAACAGGAGGAAACAGTGCATTTGTTGGGGACTATTTTCAGCGGTGGATCAATACACATTTGGTGCCCTAGTGAGTATTTAAAACAGCGGGAAGGTGTATCTTGGATTGAGTCAAAATAAACTACAGAGTGCGTGCGTTCATGTAATGAAAGAACGTGTCGCCCAGTGCAATAGTGTGGCTCACCGATGGCTGGGGCAGGTCGGCTCTTTTGTGTCTTTCCAACAGTTTTTGGATGAAAGTTAAGGCTTTTATTGCACGGGGCAATGAGCTAGGTCAGGCTGCAACTTGCCTTATCTTAAACTGAACTCCGATCAACAGAACTTAACCACATGGCAGCAATTTTGTTGTTATTGGGGAAAAAAAAAAAAAATACAAATTTGCACTATTTCTTGAAAATGGATCTTTTCATGGGATATGATATTTAAATTTGAAAACTGTGGTCAATGGCTGTGAGAACATGTTGCGGCAGTTGTGTCATTTTATCGTCTCTGCTTTGTTGTAATCTGTTTCTGTGCCAAAGACATAATGCAATATAATGTAGCTTTGGGAAGAGCTCAGTAAGGGAGACGCCTTTACACACATTCTGCCTTTATTCATCTGCGGGATTTGTTTTTGCTATTGCTACCTTATTTCTCTCCGTTACTTCCACTTTCCCACGCTGCCAAGTTCCCTTTATTCACAGCTGTGATGTCACCATATCTGACATGATCAAGATCTTTCTGCCGACATTCCTCGAGACGACTGGTCTGCAGATGCTGTTATTCAAATATCATTTAAATTGTGTTATTCCGTCTTTCAGACCTACTATTTTCAAATTCAAATGAGAAGCACTAAAACAGCCACTAACCTTTCTGAACCAACGACCCACCGGTCATAAAAGGTCCCAGCGCCAACAGACTCTTGACATGGATGTTTATTGTCAGTTTAAAGTGAATGAAGTTGGCCAATAGCCGCTTCCTGTCTGCACCTAAGCCACATATTTTGCATAAACAGATCAGACAACCCAAATGCTCCATATGCAGCTAAAAGTAACAGAGGTGTTGAAATTAAGTTATTTCATACATTATTGGTCAATTTGTTTCTACAACTAAAAAGTGCAAGCTACATAAAAATAAAAAAAAGCATCAAAAAACACAGAATACAGTTTATGCTAAAGTTTTTCTCAACAGTTTTTTTTAATCAAATTTGAGCGTTTTCGGATATGACGCATCGACTCCTACAACCTTTAACTTTCTTCAAATTCCTTTTCATTTTAAGACAACTGATTTTATAACGCTTTCAGTCGAACAAATGCACAACAGACAATTCCTCCTTTAGATTTAGTTACTGGCGTTAATCCTAATGGAGAGAGGGACGATGAAAGGAAGGAAGGAGTTAAGGAAGGAGAAATAGAGTGGGAACAGTAGAAAGATAGGTATGGAGGGAGGCCAAATCCAGGAAAAAAAAAAGGGATAAAAGCAACCAAAACGCTGGTCCAACGTAATTTAAAATATACAGCACATGATTCAAGATTAATGGGCGAATAAAGAACTCACGGGCGAATCTGTGCTCTCTGTCACAATGACAGAAACTAAAAAACTGACAATCATCACTCGTGTGTTCATCACTCACAGTTTCTCGCTGTGTTTATCTCTGTTGCTGGTGTTTTCAGGCTGAAGCTGGATGTTCGGCTCCATGGCAGTCGGCCTGATGACACACAGCTCTGTCTGGCCTGTGGTTTCCTCTCAAGTGGTCAACAGGCCCCCCCACAGCAGAACACACACTCACACACACACACACACACACACACACACACACGCACGCGCGCACACATTGCATACAGGGACAAACAGACATGGACACACAGAGAAACACACATCAAGAGATACACAGATTGATGCAAACACACACAGGATGAAAACATGCTGCTCAGGAACAAGCTAAATCGCAAATCCTACGTGCACACACACACGCACACCCACACACACTCCCACATGCACACACACACAATTACATGTACACACAACCAGCTGTTTCCAACATGCTGAGGCGGTCTGGAAACCACTTCCTCTCAGAGGCTCAAACACATTTTTTTCATTTACTGTTCGCTCAAACAGGCAGAGCACTTTCACTGCACGCACACGCACACACACACACACACACACACACACACACACACACACGCATGCACGTACTCACACACACACAGAGCATGTTTGTGTGTGTGAGAGAGAGGGAGAGAGTAAAATAAAGAGGGCGAGGGAGACATGTTTTTGCATTTTTGGATGAAATTTTAAGAGTGTCTTTTCAAGAGAAAGAGAGTTAATCAGTACACTTGTAGGTTTGAGGGAACTTTTTATGATGTGCTTGTGTGTGTTTATACGTGTGTGTGTGTGTCTGTGTGCGAGAGAGAGAGAGCGAGAGAGAGAGAGAGCATGTGTGTGAGTGTCAAAGCTAGTTGGTCTGATATTAATTGTGAAAATGAGTTAAGTGAGTGTCAAATTTTTATCTCCAGACTGCCTTGTAGTGGCGCGATGCAGTGAGTCCGAGGTGTGACTGCGATAATGTTTGTAATCACTCCAAACGCACACATACACACACACACACACACACAGACGCACAAAGATACACACTAGACACACTCCTTCATGTCATTGCTGGTGGCCGGTGTCTGCTTGGCTCTGATTGGCCAGTTCTCTGTAAATATTTAGAGGAAGCGGAAGGGTCCACGGACCGGGCTGTCGCCACGGGAGACGGATTGCCCCTCATCCCTCAGCCCCTCCCCAAACACACACACACACACACAAAAACCCATACACGCACACCCATCTCCGGTCTGTCGGATCTATAGCTACGGCCACCGGGTTGGACGGATCAATCACACACACACATACACACTCATACAAACTGCTGGGCAGATATTAGACAAGGTGTTGATATGCCCCCCTCTCTTTCCCTTCAACCCCTGAATGACCTTTCACCTCATCTCGGAGTCCCTCTGGCCAATCAGAGGTCACCTCTCCTTCCCTCGGTCTAACCCGTCCACGTTAGAGCCATTTGTTCATTTATTCTGAGGACCAACCCTCACGTGCTGATCTCCGTGTTTACAGATTGCAGAACGGATTTTGTGTTGCAACCGGGCAAAATATAAGAAAGGAACACGTTCGCTAGGTTTTATGTATGATTTTTACTGATTGCAAATACTTGGCATTACCGCAGCTGACAACTTTCCAAAACCCGCAACAGGTTTACAGCTGCGACTATCACTTGTTTTCGCCGTCAAGTCATTTATCAGTGAATTTCTTAATCTTTTAGTTGCCTTAGATGTTAAAAAAAGCGAAAGCGTCCATCACACGTTCATGGAGCCCGTTCTCTGCGGCTCGTTTTTGTCTGACCAGCAGTTCGAAACCCAAACGTATTCAGCGAACAATGACACAAAACAAAGAAAAACCCTCTCGCGGAGAGGCAGGAAAACTTTCCACGTTCTGCTTGATAAATCACTTTACTGATTCATTTATTATACAAACCTATTACTCCGTTAACCGCGATAAAGCGACTAATTGTTTCAGTGCTACACATCGGCAGGACTGCCTTTCGGTTTGAGTGCAAGTCAAATAAGCTTTATAAAGAGACTGAACAAGTTGCGTAGCATGAACTGCGTTTCCCTCTTTCTCAGTTAAACCTGTGTTATGAATTCTAAAAACACCTGGCATTGGATACGGCACTTCAAAGAATATAAAAGGCTGAACACTGTAATGGAATCCAGGGTGTTGCAGAACTGTCCGATACTGACGTTCTCGCCTGGCGATTAGCTCAGGTAGACCACGTAATGGTGATTCAAAATAAATTAAAATGACACCAAGACCATGGTGCCGACACCAAAGCAAACAGTTTCGACTGTATTCATCGATACATCGATTTGAGTCCAAAGACACATACCAGGCATGAAACTAGAGCAGTGGAAGAAACTGTGTGTATCACGCAGAGTCATCATTACAGTCTTTGAACTTTAACCTGCAGATTGTTGTTTGTTTTTGGTTTTTTTGTTAATGAGGAACTAAAACCTGAACTAGAACAAAAAGCTAAATAAGTGGAGACAAAAATATAAATGAGGCATCACACACACACACACACACACACACACACACACACACACACACACACACACACACACACACACACACACACACACACATGCAAGGAACACACCCAAATCTAGACCATTACCTTTCTACCTTCCGCTGTAATCTGCATTTGTCTGTCCAGCCATACATCTTCTGATACCACCTCACACACACACACACACACACACACACACACGCATATACACACTTCCATTACTGCTTCATCATGTTGACCCCACATCAACCCCCCAACGTCAGCTCTGACCCCAGTCTACCCTTCCTCCAAGCCATCCCTCTTTCCCCCCTCCTCCTCTTCCTCTCCCTCCTTGCCTCCTCCCCTCCTTCTTCACCTTTGCCTCTCCTCCACATCTCCCTGTCCTCTTTCTCTTCTCCCTCTTTTCCGTCCGCCCTCCTTTCCCCGTCCCTCTTTCAGCGCTCCCTTCTTCCCCCCTTCATCACTTTGATATCCTCCTCTTCCCCTCCTTCTTCTGTCCTCCCTCCCTCTGCATGAACCAGCCATTGTGTGGCCATATTGAGGGACTGAGGGGAACAGGGTGGCAGAGCAGAGGGGGAGACATCAAAGATGAGGTAGGGATAAATGAGTGAAGAAAGAAAGGAGTGAAGGAGGGATGAGGAGGCGGTGAAGGTGGACAACATAGAGACGAATGGTGAAAACATGGAAGAAGAACAGCGTTGATATTTGATGTTATCCCTTAGATTACTGCTTTTTGTAGCTCCATGAATAAATCAAATAAAACCAAACATGCATGCACTCCGATGCCATATCTGTAATTTTCTTTATCTTTGAGCCTCAGAATTTGTTACGTAAATTCCCAACTCGGAGGTTTGTTTGCTCATTTTACAAATTCTGAATTTAAAAAGTAACAAAATTCATGAGGAATATAACAACAAACACACAACTACCTTGCACATCAAAAGACAAGTTAATACATAAAAAAAGCCCATCTGAATTAGGATGGTTTTTTTTTTCTTTAACTCTTAAAAATTTTAAAATCCTAAATGATAAAAATAATGTATTTATTCCATGTGAAGTATTAAATTAATACTGTGTGTTTACCTGTTCAGTCAAAGTACATATTAGACCAAACACATTTTCAGTTCTTCAGTCTTTGTGTGTTTACATGCCGCCATAACTTTACAATATAATTGAAGTGAATTAACATTAAACACCATTGTTAATACAGAATATGGTGGAAATTTTGTACAACAAATGTTGTTAATATCCCCTGATTTTATGAGCATCTGCTGTATTTATTCATTTCTTTATTTAGTTTCCTTTTAATTCAAACAGTACTCCATTCATTTCGGTTTTAACTTCAGTGATTGAGTTCCGTTTATTTCAGAGACTTTTGCCCGACTCTATTAGAAACTAAAGTGGCCTTTGCAAAAATTAGTAGAACCTCTCTCTGTCAGAAGTTGCCTTTTCCTCCCACTTCATTCACTGGCTTCACCCTCCATCCATTCATCATCCTGCTGCACTGTATGAAGTTAAACCTGCTTGTGGGTGTCTCCGGGAATTTCATGTCATTTTTACGAGCTCGTCGGGGCATTCGCTGAGTTCAACACACTGCTAATTAGAGACGCAGAAAAGGACGGAGAGGAGTAGGGAGAGAGGAAAAAAAGGAGGCGGGGGTGGAGCAAGGGGAAGAGAGTGCTTGTGAGTAAAAGGGCGGGGAGGAGAAGAGTGAGTGTAATAGCTCCCATTAGCACATACCTTCAAAGAGCAACATGTTTTACAGACTCTCAGTGCATCTTAAGTACAGAGGAAGAGAAAGGAGGCAAACGGTATTCAAATCTGACTGGACGGTAGACTGTTCAGTTTTAGTTTCATCATTACACCTGTTTCTTCAGCTCTTCTCCCTCTGGGACATAGTTGATTTTTCCTTGTTCCGGGGGGGGGGGTTTCTTAAATCGAGTTTCTCATGAATTTGTAACTCTTTACCTCAGAGAAGAAGAGCGCAGCCATTTAAATTTTAATTGCATAAAATCCAAATGTTTTATTTCAAGAGGATCATTTTGGCTTGTATGGCGCCTGAATTAGGCCTCACATCCTGTACATGCTTACATGTACAGGATGTGAGTATGTTGTATCTTTGTTTCCTGTTAAAACAAGCTGCGAGAGGAGGCAAAATGTGCTACATATAATGTGTTAGAGCTCTGGTTTCTGCTAAGGCTCCCAAAACCCCCTGTCCAATACCTGGTTACCTGTGGCAGGTATAAGGGGAAATTTTTTTATTTATTTATTTATTTATTGATAATTGGTTTTGAAGACGAAAATAAGAAAATCAGACCGGTAATGAAGCCACAGAGAGAATAAACCAGATTCTTAAACTTTAAAAAACTGTGACTGGAACGTCTTTAGAAATGTAAAGTTTAACATTAGAAGTCAGCTGATTTTAAAATACATTTAGTTCCGGCTCTTTAATGCAAAAACAGACACAATGAGGAGCAGGGCGAGAAGAGAGGATATAATGGACAGAGGAGGCAGCTGAGAGGAGAGGAGGGGCAGAGCTTGTTTGCCGGGTTATCTGTCACATGGGGCAAACACTAAACTGCAACTGCAGTTGTTCCTGGACCCTCACATGACCTCATCTATAGTGTTTAGGCATACACTCTGAAAAGTTACAGGGCCAAAGAAGAACCAATCGGTGTATTTGCTAATAATCAAAGAAGAATCTAAGAGTATCGCTCGAGGCATCCTGCTATGAAGGTTTTGAGATCACTGACCGACTGTGCCTCCTCCCCCGCCAGAGCTTCCACTGGAGTACCACTACGGTCTGGATGTGCATCTCCCAGAAAATGCTAGGACTAGCTGAGACTGGTCAGCCTACGGTCTTATGTGACCTTTTGTGAGGAACTCTGAAGCACTTGGGCCCTCGGTTTTTTTGAAGTGTAGATCTTATTGAATGACCAAACTAAACCCAGGACAAAATCCATCATGACAAATGCAGCATGCTGCAGCCGACAGGAGGTGGGACGGTGAAGGAGCAGGGTCCAGAAACCTCAGGAAGCCCTGCTGTCACCTGACTAGTGGGTTAAGTCACTCACAACAATAGTATAATGAGGATAGATACACTGCAGAGGCTTTGGTGTCAAGGATTACATGAGATAGCATAAGGCTGGTTACTGTATGTGAGACAGCTGTAAGTAATCTACTAAAATGTCCCGTGAAAACCCACAAGAATCAAAGCAATTACGCCCTTTGGACATACAGCATGTGGACGTTCTAAATATTGTATTCTGATCTCACTTGTGACGCTTTTTATATCAGGTTTTGGTTTTTTTTTCATGTGTAAATATTTTGTTGTTACATGCTAAGAGCCGATCCCAAAATACTGTATATGTCATCTTTAATTCACATGCAGGTTTTCACACGAGACGTTTGCAACCATTAGGGAAAACAATGAAAAGCAACTCATCCCTACGAAATAGTGCTATAGAAAGCAACACAATACAACAACAAGACACAAAAGATTTACTACAGACTGAATTGGTTTAGGCTGGAGGTTACACCCTGTTACTTTAAATCTATTTACAACATGCAGCTTCTGTGGGTATATAACACAAACAGTGACTATGACTAATGTGGGACTATGTTAACACCATTTCTTGGTGCACGTCCACCTCTTGGAGAGGATAGAGATACCTTGGACTCCACATCGTCAGACTGGACTGGAAATGAAACATAAAGGCTGTTTACGTGAAGGGACACAGCAGACTCTGGTTCTTGGGGAAGCTCAGGTCTTAAATGTGTGCAGCAAGACATTGCAGACCTTCTGCCGGTCTGCTGTGGCCAGCGCAGTATTCTTTGGCACTATCTGCTGGGGCAGCAGCATCAGAGCAAGGGACCCCAACAAGCTGAACAAGCTGACCAGGAAGGCTGGCTCCGTGCTGGAGACTTCCTCTGGAGCTGCCCGGTAGTTGGCTGTGGAGAGGATGCTGCAGCACAAACTGTTGACCATCGTGGGGAACATCTCGCATCACCTCGACGACCCGCTGGTCAAACAGCGGAGCGCTGCTTCAGTACCGCAGTAACAAAAACCGCTACAGGAAGCCGGTCCTGCCAGCCGCCATCGCTCTGTACAATGATTCTCCTCTGTGCCAGGAGAAAGGGCCCCTCTGACACAATAATGCATCTAATATTCTTACCATACTAATGAGAAAATGCTATGTATAATGCTGTGCTTTTTATATTGGTTTTTTTGGTGCAGAATGTGTCAAAAAAGAGTAAGTATATACGATGTCAGTGCAAGGATCTAAGAATTTAGGACATTTCGGTAAAAGTTTTATCGAAAGTGTGTTCCACGAATGCTTATTGTCAGCATGAGATAACCCCATCAATGTTAGTTACCCAACAGAGTTTTAGTTACTCAGTAACTCGCAGCCTCACTTATCAAACACCTTCCTGAGGACCCTATCAACACCAGTAGCGCGCTAACACTAACTACTTCCCCTCTGCCTTCCTCTTCCTCCTGTCTTGTCATCAGGTGACCCCCTGCGGCCCCCCACCCCCCAGCCACCTCCTCCTCCTCTTCCCCCACTCCATTTCCCAGCAGACAGTCCTTATCTGACCTCTGACCTATGATGAGCAGAGATAGAGGACACAGTCCACACTCTCTCACTTTAAAAACAACAAATCATCTCTCGGTAGCTCCGGAGCCTGGAGGTGATAGCTCACTGTGCTCATGTTTGTGTTACTGTGTTAGCTAGCTGTGAGTCGCTGCCTCAAACGAAACTCCTGAAGTCAGTTATTTTCAACATAGGAAGTTGATTTCACATTAAGCTCAGTGTTCAAGTGTTTTAAGTTGAAAGAATCCCTTTTTTCCGGCATCTGACAAGGAAAAGAGAAGTTAGCTTGTTCCTCTTAAAAAATGGTGAAGGATTTTGTGTTTGTTTTTCTTTTTCCCCACTTGAATGTTGTGTTTAGTAACAAACAACAAATAGAAAACAAAAAACATGAAAAAAAAGTTCAAAAGTAACTTCCATGAGCTCCAACATTTTAAAAAATATCGCCGTTCTTTACAACAATTGGAGCTAGCTTCTGTTAGCATCATCAAGAAGTTTTCTTGAATACAGACTTTATGCATAAAGTTCTGGGGGTTACCTGAACGTTATCATTCAACAACTACAGCTCAAATGAGGTTTTCTGAGTTTATTTGAAATTGCACCAGTAAAGCAGGATTCCCCGGTAAATTCTGGCCGTAAATTCCGGCACTGGTTACCTGACAAGATTTCAAATCTTTTACTGAGCAGAAACCAAACAATACAGAAAACACAACCAAGAAATGGTTGACTAATTGCAGATTAGAGTGCAATGTGCTTACGATTATATGAAACTGGTCATAAAATTTCACATATTTCTCTACGGTTTCACCTAGTTTGAAACCTAACCTGCAGCAACATATAAAATAGTTCAAATATACATTTTTAACGAGTTGATTTGCAGTGAAAACAGGTGGAATTACCTCGACGTGTTGGCACATTTTCACTCTTGTTGGCAGAAAACAAGATTTTATGAGTCATTGCAAAACTACATCATTTGTTACGGTGGATATTTTCTGTGGAAGTGTTCCTAACCAGAGAGAAGAGGTGTGTGTCTCCACTTTCATGTGTGTGAGGGCTGCATTTTGTTATGGTCTGATCTGACTGAGCTCTTAGTGTCAAGCAATGCTAGAGGTTAAAAGGGTGGAGAGAGAAAGAGAGAGAGAGAGGTAGTAACAGGCAGGGAGTGTGTGTGTGTGTGTGTGTGTGTATGATCCTCTGTAATTTGTCCAGGCCTTGCACTGGGCCTGTAATTACGCTCCTGGCATGCACACATACACACAGCACGGCCACAGGATGTGTCTCACGATAGTCCACGTGAAAAAAATATGTGCAAAACACAAACACCACACAATGCACAAAGCAAAAGTGACACACGCGCACGCACGCACAGGTAACCAGGTATGTCTCGTTTCCCGGTGTGACAGAGAAACCTGCAGGTCTCGCGACGCACACTCACGCGCACACTGTCGCGGCGGTGAATAATTGCTGCGGTCAAACTTACTGACACAGTGGACTGACTGTCTTCTAGCTGGTTAAAATTTAGTTAAACCAGCCGCTCACATGATCAGAGGCACACAGTGAAGGCTGATGTAGTTACAACAGTTGACACATTGTGTGAGAGCGAGAGAGAAAGAAAGAGTGGGAGGAAAAAAAGAAATAGAAACCAAATTCAAAAAAGAAAGAACAAAAGATTGAGGGAGAGTCTGAAATAAACACATATTTGTATGTGTGCGCTTGTGTGTGTAAGCTAATCTCTGCCTGTTGATCATCCAGAAAGCAGTCATTCTATGACAAACAGGTGTGTTAGACTGGCTCCCGACACACAAACATTCCTATTTTATGACAATTACTCATGTAGTACAGTTACCAATCACACATGCACAGCCAGATCCAAATACAGATTAAAATCCTGTCACATATTGCTGATATTACCGTATGTATTTTTTATTCTAAACTAGGTCTGACTTCTCCTGTCCGCTGCACTAAATTCAAACCCCGAACAAATTTCTTAGCCGGGAAAACTATGCAAACTGAGTCGGATCCGGTTTTTTTTTTCCGAGTATTAAGTCAAACCCAAAACGAAAGCGCAGTCTCTTAAGCACCTGATGCTTCTTACATTCCCAAGAACAAAAGAAGCTGTCGACAGCAGGTCGAGTTTGATAAACTCAAAGCTTCATGATCTACTTTCTGTCGTCCGGGAGTCCAGGCAGAATCTTTCACAGAGAATACAAAAAAAACGACCGGTTACAATCCAGCTGATTCAGAACAACAACGTGGGGGACACAAGCACACAGTTACTGTACCCAGCATGTCACCTCAGACAAAATCTAAAAATGCTCAGGTCTCCCCTACAGTTTATGATCCTTCTTGAACTCAGCGTTCACCTCCCTTTAAAGTGCAGAAAACGAAAAGAGTTTCAAAGTCTGAGTTAACATACTATAAAAGACCAAATGTAGCTGTATTCATTTATCAGCATCCCACATTTCTGCGTGAAAAGTCTGGTGAAGTCTTGGGGATTTCTATATTCTTTTTATTGTCAACAAATCCCATGATAAGACCAAAACCAATGAATTGATCCTACCAACAAGTGCCGTGTGTGTATCAAAGCCTGATATGTCTCTGCCACAGAGCTCCATTGTTGTCCAAAAACTATTAGAACACACCAGTGAGTCACACTGTCGCGCTGGGTGACATTTTCCTTCATTACCGTGAACACACACACACACTGTTTATTTTGACCCAATCCGACACGCAACATCCTGCTGCTGTAAATACTCACCAGAGCACCAAATGTGTATCAGTTCACCGCTGAAAATAGTCCCCAACGAATGCACTATTTCCTCCTTTTTCAGAAATGTTTGCTAATGTTTGTCAAAAACTATAGTGAGCATCTGTTCGGGGAAATTGTTTTGAAAGTATATATGTGTGACACATTTTGAAAGATTTTTGTCTTCACTGAGAAACCATCGAGGCTGAGGCAGATGGACTAACATATTGGTGGTTATGGGCTTTTCATGTGATTTGCTGACAGTAAGAAAAAAAAAGAAAAGGTCGATAGCCTTCTGTTGTTTCACATTCAAAGCATCGTTCTGTCTTGAAGGCCTGAGCTCTGAGTTCAGAGGCTCACTGATGTTTGAGGTTTAAATCTCGAGCGCTGTTCAACACAGAAATTTTACAAAAACACTTTGTTATCCTTTATACTGCTGTACACTTTACACCACATAATAGCCGTGAGTGTGTGTCTTTGCGTGAGTTTGTTTATGTGTGTGTCCGTGTCCTGATGTAACCCCAGCTCTCTCTATCAGCCCTGGGTTTACACCCACAGGAAGCATCACATTCACGAAACCCTGCAATCATTAACCTGCATCACACACACACACACACACACACGTGGACACGCACACACACGCGCACACACACACACACACACACACACAATGACAATAACAACACATTGAAACCCACGTGCACATGCCAACATACAAACAGGTACTTGAACACAGGCAGTGGCATGCAAAAAAAAAAAACCCACACAAATACAAATGTGACCGAATTATCAGTGCAGGTAACACACACTTCTGACAAAACAAGATAGAGCCGTGCCACCAGCAAAACCACCACAACCAATCATCACACTGCACACAGACACATACACACACTCTCAGCACCCAGGGCCTGGAGATATGGAAAATGCTAATGCCTCAGTTGAGGCCCAAGCAATCAATCACTGATAAAACACACCAGCTTTATGGTCTTGGAACAAGGTAAGCACTGTTTACACACACACACACACACACACACACACACACACACACGAACACACAAACACACACACACAGTGTTTGTGAAATAGAAAGTATGGAGGCCAAGGGCTGGCCCTGCAACACCCTGATAAAATATGTCACCAGGTCACCATGAGCAACCACACACACAATCACACAGCTAACAACGGCGCAAACTACAGAAACACAGTTTCAGTCTCATAAACTCTTCTTTCCAGCCCCTGACAGGCCTGTTGAGCAAACCCGGCAACCTATGACCTTTAACCTTTTATAAGAAAACATGTAGTGGCCCGGTTACCGAGACTTTTAAAAATATATCAAAGGTATAAAATGCCTTGAACATTAGTCCAAAATAGAACCCAAACAGATAATTAGACCTCCTCTAAAATGTGGACCCAAACAGACCCGAATAGAGAGAGACCAGCAACGATGAACACACCAGTAAATGAGCAGCCACGATCAGAACAAGCACCACTACACGTAATCTTTTGCGGACGTCACAGTGAATTTTCGCCTGGCTTTATTTGCATGAATTTGAACGCAGGAGGTCTGGCTTTGTTCATTTGCCCTAAACGATTGATGTATCACCTATACAGATGTAAGCTGTAGATGATTAGCAAGGTTGTGTTATTTTCCTTCAGTCTCTCTCCTTTTACCTCTCGTAGAATCAAAGATCCATGAGAAAAGCATGAACCATTTACTGAAGTCGAAACATTTTCAACTCACATCGGTGGGTCTTTGCCTCAGTTTGCCCAAAGAGAATGAGTGTGTGTTCACACCTATCACTTATTTCCACTCAACTGGCATTTAACCGCAAAGTTTAAAATTCACTTTATGTTCAAAACACAACTTAACACGCTGACCCACAGATCTGAGTTCTGTGGTTAATAGAAGGGGACCCTACCCACACCGCCCATTTAGGATGAATATAATTCACATCCGAGTCAGGTCTTGATTAACATGTTGACCCATGAAGACATCGACCAGGCGGATGCATTGGTGAAAACCATCAGCGCTTCAGTCAATTGACAGAGTTACCAAAAAAAAAAGACATAAAATGAGAGTGACACAACAAATCAGCACATACAACTCAAATCGACCAATGATTTCAGGGCCTGTCTGCCTTTCTTATTCAGCCCCAAAACCCGCTCCCACCTCTACCACCACTACAAACACTCACCACACACACTCTGACCACGCTGACCCACGTGCCACCACCAAAGGGACCCACCAGCACTGCAATAACAAGGTAACAAGGTGACACACGCAGACACACAAACACAGACGGAGTCATGGGGAAGAAGGGCAGAGGGGGGTTGAGACAGCTGAGGGTACAAATTGATTCTAATTGACTTTTGCACACACACACACACACACACACACACACACACACACACACACACACACACACACACACACACACACAAACAGACACACACAGGAACACACAGATTGACTGAGAACTCACACAGACACACCCGGACCCCAACTTCCACACACACACACTCACACAGACAGGTAATGAACAGAGTGACACACACACAGTAAAAATGACAGAGCTGTATGGAGACAGAGTGTCTGACTCCATATTTAAACTCCGCTCTGTCACTGTGTGTTTGTGTTTCTCTATCGCTCCCCATCTCTGTTTTATTACTCTGTTATTTATCAGCCGTAATGAGCTCAGACCTTCGTGGCCTCGCCCAGCTTTTACACACCAACCTGAAAATACAAATATACGTATTTCAAATATTTCCATCAGCTATGTTGATCTTTTAATGATCTCAAACGGTAGTTTATTTTTACCTTGTTTCCTTGAGGTCTCGTTTTTTTCTCTCGCTTGGATACGGCAAATGGCTCTAAATGCTACTCTGCCGGGGAGCTTCAGCCCACATTGTTGATGCCAGCAGAGGTGGGAATCAGAACTGCTGAATTCACCCTGAACTGACCCAGAAGCTTTAAGCTTACCGTCAGCCGTAAACACAACTTTTAAGATCGTTGACCGGAGGTTTCTTTCTTAACTGCTCTTTGGGAGTCGTAGTAAACTTCTCTCTCCACACATGTGTATACATTTCATTTTTAATCAAAGAAGCGGATATGGTTTAACACAGTCACTCATCTTTTGTACTGTTGTTTCAACCAGGAAAGTTTTTACCACTGGGTACCTAACATAACTTGTGATTCACGACATTACAGCCGCAGCACTTCTCTTAACGTAAGCAGCCTTAATGGTGCCTTCAGGCGGACTTGTGTTTATCATGTTCACTGGAAGACTCCACGTGAACAACTCAGTGATGTGGTATTCGTGACTTGCTAAGTGTAAATTTTCCGTAGGTCCGAGGCCATGAGTTGTAACGTACTGATGTCAGGAGCCAATGGAAGTTTTTTTTTTTTAAATCCTTTCCGTGCTTCTCTTGCTCCTTGCATGAGAATGAAATGCAGGAAATGCAAAAATCAATCGCCCTATTTGAAAAAGGAACAAGACAATGTCCATTATTAGCTCTGTCAAGCAATTAGCAATAACATTCTTACGATTTAAGCCACCATGGACTACAGTGTACTCAACCTCCAAGGCGAAAATACAACCTCCATTTGAAGGCATTGGAATTCACAATCATTTACATTTTAAGAAGGGCAACTCTCTTCTTGCCCTCTTGGACTCTTACGATGTCTCCAGAACTGACAAGAATGATGGCGCAAACCACAAAAATTGCCACAAAGGCTGTAAAATCAGTCAGCATTCGGAGACCTGAACGGCTTGTGTCTCGACCTGCAATTTGCCAATGAAGACTCAAGGCCTGACTTGGATTTACCCCCAAAAATTTTGCAAACTGGATGAATTTTATGTTGTCTAAAACTTGGATTTGATGATGGATTTCAATGACAAAGACTTTGCAATGTTTCTTTGCCTTCCTCTTTTCTAGTTTTGATAAAAATCTTTGTTTTATCAATTTCAGTGAAATCTCATTTACCTGTTTTCACCTTAAATCCCTCCTTTTTCTACATAAAAAACAAGTTTAGAAACAGCTGGGCAAACCTCGAGTGACCTTTGTATCACCACCACACACTCAATGGCACACACACACACACACACACACACACACACACACACAATCCATTTGGTAGTGTGCCAGCAGCTATTCCTCTGTAATGTTATCAGTCATTTATTCATTACACTGGGCTGTAGTATTCACTGGAGCACTGCCAATAGCCTGCTATGTGTGTGTGTGTGTGTGTGTGTGTGTTGTAAAATGAAAGAATGAAATGCCGTCACATATTCTGACTTAATCATAAGCAGCATGTACAGACATCAAGTTGTGTAAACATCAACAACAGACACGACTGTTGTGTTTTTTTGACGTGACTTCTTGAACAGACAGCCCGCTCACCAAAGTATTTACCTACCCACAGGAACGTGGGTAGGTGAGACTTGCAGGAAGAATAATGCAAGCGTGATACTTTATGCATCCGCCGGTACACGTTGGGTCCGCGTGACGTAAATTTTGTCATCGGAGTGTGTACGCGAGGCTCTGCGCGGACGTCTGTGTACCCACCGACTTGTTGGTGCTACAGCGGTTCCAGCTGCGTAGCAACTGGAAAACGGAAATGGATGCTGAATTTGAAGAGAGGCTGTGTGTTTTCGTTAATGTTTTTGTGCATAGTACAGCGGACAAATCGGCTTTTCTTCTTCTTGCAATGGACGTCGCCATTTTGATTCGATTCAGATTGCACATGCACTGGATGCGGGATCTACTGCGAATGTACGGAACGTGTCCTCAAAGCGGAGTATGATAAAAAACAACTGTCTGGAGGCAGTCCATGTACGCATAGGGAGCATAACTGAGCCCGAACTTCCCACCTGGATGACCAGTCCTGTCATTCTTTCAAGGCAATTAAAGCAGAGAGAAACTGAATCCAAGCTATACTTGAGTTTATTTTTAAACAGTCCTGAGTGCAGTTCGGGAAAAACGGTAGATCTGCAACCTACAAAGAGTTTCAAAAAAGTAGCTGGCTGTGACAATGAGAATTCTGTTGCTACTTTGACAGTTGGTCTTGATGTGCTGCTTTGAGAATGGTACATGCGCAAACAATAAAATCGGCTTTCCAGCTGAATCTTTCACGTGCATGAATTTGAAAGCATCCGTCTCATGTTGAAGTGCTGACATTGAAAACCGGACTCTTTGAACATGTCGCTGTATGATAGTTGTGTGTGGCACAGAGCTGCCGCTGCAAGCGCTAAAGGTTGCACTTGTGCACACCAAAAAAAACCCCTCAGTTGTATTGTATATTCTGCATATGCACGACAAGAGATAAGCATTAGGCAGTGTGTTCCAATAGGCTGAATGGCTGTTGCTGGAAACACCGCAAAAAAACCCACTACAGACGATGGCTTGCCTCAGTGATGGCTCAGTGCCGGCTCAGCGCCGGCGCAGCACCGGCGCAGCGCTGGCTGAGTGTCAGCTTGGTGTGTCGGCACCCTTAGGCAGACATTTGTGTCAATAAACATTCAGATATCACAAATGCTTAACATAAGTAAAAACATAAAGAGCATAATATGCTCAAACATAATGGCTTTTTGGATATGTATATGTATATATGTGTGTTCATAGGTTCCATGTGTGTTTTATGTTGTCCTTTCTGAGCTGGCTAACATGGTGGATCAGTGTGTGTGTGTCACAGTGAGAGTGACAAAGAGGTGCGAGCCTTTTAATTACACAACTGGCATATGTAGGAATGCAAGGAGTGGTGTGTGTGTTTGTTTCAGCCCCGACCCGGCCCTGACCTTGTGCCTCTGTGTATGTATGTACGTATGAATGCTTTTAAACCTCTTTGTCGGTGCGTGTGTGTTTGTGGGTAAGTGTGTGTGTGAAATGCGAGGAGTCCCGGCTATCCCTGGCGGCCGTCCTTTAGCTAGCTCACCTGTTCCGCGGCATGAAGCCCTAAGCAAGCACGACAGCAGCTGACGGGTCAAAGTGCATCCTAGAGTGTGTGTATATGTGTGTGTGTGTGTGTGAGTATCAGCTATTGTTATTCTTTTTTTCACCCCACCTTGTGTTCAGTAACTCTAGTCTTTTTATAGCTGCTCTTTTACCACACACACACACACACGCACACACACACACACACACACACACACACGCACACACACACACACACACTTGTGACGATTGATGTTCCTCTCTCTTTTTTCTCTCGCCTCTCTCATCTCTCTCTCTTTTTCTCTCTATACACACACTTAGCACAGACAATATACACATTCACACACACACCCGACACCCTTCACACACACACACACACACACACACACACACACACACACACACACACACACACACACACACACACACACACACACACACACACACACACACACAAATAAGTGAATGAGAATTAACTTTACCCACCACCGTGTTGATTTATCAGAGATTTTTTTTTCATGTTTTGACATTTTTTTCAAAAATTTTTTTTGACTGTTCAGACATCAGGGTTTTGTGTGTTGTTGGTTTTGTCTGTGTGATAAATCACAAGTTTATTAAATAGTCAGTAGTTGATTTAATATATTATTTGTATGTGTATATAAAATAAAATACTATAAAATACAGTTCAGCAAAATGGTTGACGTGTCCATGTGTGTAAAACTCAACATAAAAATAAAAAATATTGATATTATATATATATTATAATAAAAAAAAAAAAAAAAAAGAAAAGCAGAAAAGATTTAAGAAACACATCACATCTCTAAATTCTGCTTTTTGCTTGGCTTAATTAATCAAATAATTTAATTATTTATTTTTGTTTCTGTGTTTGGACTTAATTTAATTGATATTCTGGCAGCACACACACACACACACACAGACAAAGGACAGGGTGTGTGTGCGCAACCCCTGTCTGTGCCTCTATTCCTGTCCTGTGGCAGGGGTCAAAGTTGACAGCGGTCCTTATAGTGCTTTTGCAGGCAGTAAAAGACTGCAACTGAATACACAAGTCAAGGTAAAAGGGGGGAGTTGGGGGGGGGGGTTCTCTCTTCTTCAAGCTCCCGTTCAAAGACCAAAGAAACTGATCAGTCATCGTTCATGTATGTGCGATTTCTTTGTCAGGTAATAAATAATATGTTGATTATAAAGTTTCGATCATGACTGATTATTATTTGACAAAAGTTTAAGCCCATGATGCAGCTCACGGCAGGTGGGTTTTGGTCTCTGGGTGGAAAAAAATGAAAAGGACGAAATGAAAAGACAAACATTTTCCAGACACAAGAGTGAGTTGCAGATGCAAAAATATTCTGATCCTAAGTATTATGGAGTATTATGAAGTATTATGTATTTGTGAACTTACTGTTATTTCTAATAAAAGTGCACGTGCAAAAAAAAAAAAGAAAAGCAATCACCTTTGAGAAAAAATGGCCGATTGCTGAAGGTTTTATGTGAAGTCGAGTAGGAAGTTGTAGGCTGCAGTTTTGAATATGAAGATCAGGCTTGATGTGTTTCTGGAAACAGAGCGAGAAAATCCTGGAGAGAGCGAGGCTGAAAGGGAGAGAAGAAAAGAGGCTGAGAGAGGGAGAGAGAATTCTCTGAGTTCTTGTCTTTCTTTTTAAGTGCGAAAGGAAGAAGACACACACACACACACACACACACACACACACACACACACACACACACACACACCTGTCCGTGCGGCAGCTGTCTTGGGAATCGATCTGCCACTCCTGGAGTGTGGCGAGGATGAACTGCCTTTGTGTGTAAAAAGAGCCCGTTACGTCTTAGTGTGTGTATGATATTGTGTGTGTGTCTGCGTTCATGCGTGTTAATTTGTGAGAAGCGAAACGGTGCGTGTGTGTATGCCTATTTATGTGGGCGTTTGTGTGTGTGTGTGTGTGTGCACTCTGGCATTCTGCTTTTGTTGGAAGCCTGAAGATCCGAGCCGGCCGACAAGACAACTGACAGAAGCACTTCCGTGTCAGCAAAAAACTGAGTGTGTGCATGTGTGTGTCTTTTCTCCCAAACTGATAATATGTAAGTGTGTGAGAGTGTCTGTGTTTCTTGATGCTGCATGTATGCTGGCGGTTACTCCAAGGAGAGGGGGAAAGGAATCTTTAAACTTTGAAAAAACCTGTTCGAACGACATACACGGAAAGCTACACGGATCGCTGAGCCGCTGTTGGATGTTTTCTGGGAGCAGAAGCGACGTCCGGGCCTGGGAATCTAATGCCGGCCTCCCAAGGAAGTTCCAGGTTTTTTTTGGAATCAACTTGGATTTCCGTCGGTGTCAGCCGCTGATCTCGTCGTTCCAGCGCTGTTTTTCTGGAGGGGGGAAACCCTCGTAATCCAACAGGCCCCGAGCTCACTGCTGGACAGTTTAGGCAAAAGCCCGGGGACCAAGGGTACTGTCAGGGTACTGTGTGAGGTTGCTGTTGGAAATAAATAAAGGATCAAAATAAATACCAAACAGCGTATTGGTACAGTGATAGACCGGGCCACCTGCCCAGAGTGTACCCCGCCTCTTGCCCAGCCTCGGCTGGGATTGGCTCCAGCACCCCCGGGACCCTCACAGAATAAGCGACATAGCTAATGGACGGATGGATTTCGACGTGTGCAAATTGTAGATGGAGGAGCAGCCTCCGTGTTGAACGCAGGCCTGACAGCTTAAAATGTAACAACACTGGTTCAAAAATATGGTCATGGGGGAAGGTTAGTGCTGATCAACTGCATGTAAACAGGAGTTCTACTGTATAGTGCAGCATTCTCCAGTTTCCTGCTTTATCCTGATTTCTTCACCGTCAGTCATTTTCCTCACCAACGACTGACATTCCTTTGTGTACAGAGTTGGACCATGACATACAACTGCACGTACACGATATACCCATTGTGTGTGTGTGTGTGTGTGTGTGTAAATCCATCTTTGTTGTGTTTTCATGATGAAGCTACCCCCCCCCCTTTCTTTTCCCCACACTGAGACATGTAACCTGATGAGGGATAGTGTTTAGCAGCAGGGATGATATGTGTTTCATATGTATTGGAGCTGTCATTTACACAAGGCCACAAATACAAACACACACACACACACACACACACACACACACACACACACACACACACACACACACACACACACACACACACACACACACACACACACACACACAAACACATATATATAACCTGTTGAACTGACATGTAGCATGTAAAGGGATGACAGATTACACTGGTTGACTAGATGAGTGTGTGTATGTGTGTGTGTGTGTGTGTGTTATGGGGTCTGATTGGGGCTCTGATCACTCCACAGATTCAGCTGAGCCCTGCCAGTAAATCACACACACACACACACACACACACACACACACACACACAGACGTGCCTCTTCTCTCAACCGACAACAGCACAACCTGATTAGTCTCATCCGACAGTCGCTAATGAAGTCTAATTAATGAGGACAGTGTGTGTGTGTGTGTGTGTGTGTGTGTGTGCTCGTCGTGGCTAGCTGCCCTCCCCCCGCCATCACCCCCTTGGGAAATCTGTCCTCTCTCCCTCCCTCTCTCTCTCTCTCTCGCTCTCTCCTTCTGCCTTTATTCCTTGCTCACTCACAGCTCTCACCCTCGTGTTGTCTTTCCATCCTGGACTTTCTCTCACACTCTCTCCGTCTTTTCTTTCTTTCTCGCCCTCGCGCACATCCCTCATCCTCCTGTTCACCCTTCTCTCCTTATGTTTTCACTTTCTGTTACCCTCTCCTCTTCTTCTCTTTGCTTGTATTTCAGTTTACATGTCGTCTCCAAATGCGACACAGTGTGGAAGATTTACGCGATTCTCGTATTTGGTCCGATAGACTCGACCTGACTGATTATAAGCAAACGAGGGCTTGTAAACGAATGCACAGGACGCTTGATTATGTCCTCTACCAAACAGTGGCGGTAACAATCCTCTGTCTGTTTGCCTGTGGCCAAAATATCCCTAAATTCAAGTCCAGATTCATGTGACTTTTGCTGTGCACGGTGTGTTGGATTTCTTCCTGCACCACCTTCAGGGAAAACTTTGGCTGGACTAACGTAACTACTCTGTCATCTGTCACTCATCATTTTATCATTCCCTTAATCACTCAAGGTGTGGAGACACGTCACAGTCGTTGAGCCAATTGTCAGTATCGGACCACGTCTCGTTCCAGTCTGGGTCAGTTTTAGTTTAAAGCTGGGCGACGAAATCGTACAGTATGTGTGAAGAGGAGAAATAGTAAAAACAAAGTTGTCCATAGTAATCTGACATACATGTTTTGTCTCTGTATTTAGTCAGTTGTTAAGTATGTGCTCCTTCTGTGTGTACTGGTGGGAAAAGTCCTAATTTGTCTCTGTCGCTTTCAGCTAGACTTAAGCATCTGTCCGGAGCGTCTCATGGAACGGATATGCTTCAGTTTCAGTCAGTTTAGGCGTGTTCGGTGGTTTGCCTCTCCCAATTTCACTGATTGCCAAGACAGTGGTCCAGAGCCACACTTGAGTGAATCATGGGCTAAGTTAAGCGAGGCTTTGGCAGATGCATCGGAGGCAGTGGAGAATGGAAGGATAGGGGATGTGAATGACTTTTACTATGTTTGACTATGTTTTGATAGGGAGGCGCTGCCCAGATCAGACAGAGTTTGATGTTGGCCTGTACTTCTGAGAAGTGCGGTGCACGACGTCACTGAGGGTTAATCAATTTTTCTCTGGAAAAAAGCAACGGCTTTGGCAATTAATGCGGTAACAAATTGTAGACTGGGGTTAGAACCAACTGTTGCACATATAATTTCCTTACTCAGAAAAGTGGATTCGGTGCGGATGTGACACGACTTCCCTCCTAAGGAAGAGATGATGACCTTCGGAAGCTAAAAGAATTAAAAAGAGAAACAAAAGAGGAGTGACGGAAAGAGAAACCGAGAGCTTAGGAGAGAGGGAAAATGAAGGATGAGATAAAGATGTGCAGGAGGAAGTGTGTGTGTGTGTCGGGGTGTGTATGTGATTGTAGCTGGTTAACCTTGGTGGGTTTCATTAGTGGACCAAGGCCGGCAGGCCGAGGATGAATTAAGAGGCCAGGGGCCACAAATTTATCCTGGACAAGGCCTTCTCTGATTAAACCTGCTGGACACACACACACACACACACACACACACACACATCCTTGTTTCACTATATTCGTGGGGACCCATCTTTGACATAATGCATTCCCTAGGTCCTTACCCTAAAATTAACTATTACAACTAAATGACTGTTTCTAACCCTAAAAAAAAGCTGTAACCCCCAAAAAGCTAACCCCACAAATGTCGGACCCCTCCCCCCAATACACACAGGTAAAACACATTTACACAAGGACAAAAATGAACAAGCAACCACCAATTTTCATCAGTGTGGACGTGCTCCGACACACACACACACACACACACACACACACACACACACACACACACACACACACACACACACACACACACACACACACACTGTCACAGGGTGTAATCTACAGGGACTTCGTCATCTAAATACTATAAACCCTCAGTCCCTCCCAATCCGTCACATATGGGCCCCTAAGATAACACGTGTACTTCATCGTGTGTGGGTATGCTTGTGTGTGTTTGTTTGGTTGTGTGTGTGTGTGTGTGTTTGTGTGAGTATAAAGCTGCTTTCACACATGGACTGCAACCCCGAACCTTTCTAGACATTACTCGGAGGAGGAGCTGTATGTGTGATCAGCTGATGCAGACAATAAACATGTACAAAGTCCACGTAATGTCCGATTGAGCCCATGTGTGAGCAGAGCAGGATGTTTTCCGGAGAATTCACGGCAAGCGAGTGGGTGTGTTGATGTTTGTATCCTGCCTCCTACACACTCTACCAGGACGCCACCCCTCGCCTAAAACAAACCAGTTGGTATTTCCAGTTGGTGTGAACGCGTCTCACATGGACAATCTCCATTTGTGTGCCGCATGTGTGAAAGGGAAAACTCTGGACAATGTTCTCCGGACATAGTCCGGAGTTCATATGTGAAAACGGCTTAAGAGTGAGAGATGTAACCTTCACCAACAGTGACAGTGTCACAAAAGCCTAAAAGCCGACATGATGTGTAAGGCGATCATGCCGGCTCTACCGCTGAAAACGCACCAATCGAGATCTGTTGCTGCTTCGCGTTTGCTCTCAGTGCATGGAGGACGATTCAAGGCTGAGGAGAGTTCGTTGAGTTCATCCCAGGTACCCCCGCCTGCACTTTGAGACCCTTGGGAGAAGCCCATGACAGGGGATCATCCTCCTGTCACCGTGTCCAATCCTCAAACATCTGAGGATTTTCATAACGTCTGGTCTGGATGCTCTGCTCTGTGAAGCTGTTGGTTCAAATCTTTTGTTCAAATTATAAATGAACATGAGCTGAAATATGCTTTTACTTGATCTACACTGTTTTGAAAAGTGTCCTCGCTGGCTTCCTTTACACTTTGTATGGAACAAGGTGGCTTCAAGATGGTTTTCAAACACCTACAACTGGTTGACATCCTTCTGTGGTGACGCAAATTAGGTTTTATACAAACTGAAAGATTTTATTTTATTTGTGCTTACGTGATCATGCACTAAATTAAACATATTGTACCAGAGTTACATCTGCAATATCATAAATATTTATTTTAATACATATATTTTCTTTAGTTATATGATTTATGGCAAAATTCCATACATGTGCCAAAAAAAACCCTCACAACTTCCATTCAAACTCCTCACGCTATCTCCAAGTTATCGACCTTTAAACCACCGTGAGGTTGCAGAATGCACATTTTCAAAGGAGGGAGGTTATAAAACAGGCCGAAAGTCATCATCTATGGTCGTCTTAAACCCCCCGCACACACACACACATACACACACACACTCCTCCACCCACCCAGTGTAATCTGACTGAGGAGGGGTCAGCGGGTTCTTGGGACAGTTTGCAGGGTGACCGAGGACACTCTTCTCAACCTTTAGGGTGATATTAACCAGTTAATACCTGACCCAGGGACTAAACTCTGCAGGGTCAGGAGGACGATCATCATCTTTACAGGGAAGGCACACGCACACACGCGCACACAAACATAGACAAACTATGTATTTTTTCACGCACACAACAACACAGGGGCTTACGAGGGCCCCTAAACATTCAATTCCTCGAGATCTCCCACCTTAAGCAGATAACAGTTGGCGGTCTCATCCATTCTGGGTTGAGATGGAGGGGAACTCGCTGGTCTTTCTCCCAGCTTGACCCGGTCGATGAAGAATTAACCTCCTAATAATTTCTTCTTGCTGTTTAAGGACAGTGGTGACGTGCGGTTCGGCAGGGAGCTTTCCAAATTGCTTGCCAAAATACGGGCCAAAACAATGTAAAGATAATCACTATAATTTCAAGAGAGGAGAGTACAGCAAACGTTTGAGGATTCAAGAGAAACACGTGTCTCAGATGTTGTTTATGAATAAGAGCTGAGCTCTTATTATAGGCTGGAGAGCAGTGAACTTTACTTTCCAAATACAGAAAGTTGTTTGTGTTGGTCCAGTCTTTTGGTCTAAATGAACACAGTGAGTTGTGTCTGGAGCCTTTGATGAAACACAACAAATGAATGTAAGACACATCTTTCGTTGTGCTGATCACTCATCACAGTGTCAGGTGCAGATTGTCTGGAAGATGGAACTATTTCACCCTCTGGGGGAGCAAACACGTGTAGAGCGGATCGTGTCTGAAACAGCAAAGAAATACGGTCTGGAGATTTCACCAGAGGGGAACTCCACTGATTTTACACAACAAATTCACTTCATGAATCATGAGGAGTACTGCAGTTTGCAAGCCTGAGAAAATGATTTGCATTTAGACTAAACTTTTTAACCCATTGGTGGAGTTACTAATGAAAGGTGCAGGAAGATCCCGGACTCTACTGCATCATTTTTGACCACTTTCAGTCTGTCCCTCCTTGATCTGTCTCTGGGGTCCCTCAAACGTTATGAAAGTGCGTGTTAGTGAGCATTAGTTCCTGGAACATATATGGATTTATACGGAGCTGTGGAGGCAGACGCCCCCCCCACACACACACACACACACCTCCCGTACCAGTGTTGTTAGATCAGGGGGCAAAGGACAGGGGAAATTTTCAAAAGAGCTATCCTAATTATATCCAAACACACGCCTCTGACCCCTGATACTGCTCTGCTAGTTATAACAACCCACAGGCTAATGCGGCTTAGTGTGGTTTTTTTTTTACATGATTAGAGGTCTTCGCTAGTCACTCTAATTCACATTTTATTGGATGGATTCATGTAAACTCCCTACAGTGTAGGATACGTTATCAAAACTAAATATTGTGCGGGAAAAGAGAGGGATTTTGAGACACTCAAAAATTACACTTCGACGTAAATTTGACAGATGGGAAAAGAGAATAATTAAGAAATAATGCAGGGACTCGGTAAAAACTTGGAAAATGTTTTTTTTTTCTTCCTTTTTTAAGATCAGTAGTGTTTTCTCAGTTTCTATAGTTTTTTTTTTTTTGCTTTTTTCTGACAAACTCAGATTAACATTTTGGTGATTGTAGCAGCAATTGAGAAAAAGATGACAACAAAGAGAAACAAGACAGAAACAAAAACAATAATAATTGCAGGCAAATGAACACATGGACCTGATCAAACATAAGAGCACTGAAGAACGCTTTGTTTTTTGAATCTGACACTAATGAATTTCATGCTATTTATAGGCTTAATTCAGCACAAACACACACGGTAAATGGAATCTCATTTCAGTGCAGCTTAGAGGAACTGTTTTTGATGCAGTCCCTCCTATTTGCACTATAACGATTGTCTGCATGACTTTAGGAAGAGCAGCCAGAAGAGAAAACCAGAGCAGTGCACTTGTTTTCGTGACCATCTACATCTAACTTCAAACGAAGTTTGTTATTAGAAAGGAACCTGTGTTTCGGATTTCAGGCTCAATCCACAAAACCTTCGGAGAGCTTGTTGGTCAAACACTGACCAGGGTTGAGGCATGGGTAATATTTCTAAACCACTTTGCTTTGGATCCTATCTGCATGTGGATTTATGGCCCCTTTTCCCTACTTTGTTGTTGGATGTTGCATTAAAGAACATCAAAAGAGGAAAAAGGCCCATCAGTCTCACACACTTTCTCTCTGTGTCTCTTTTTATTAGTTTTCTTGCCTTTTACCAACTCTCTCCGAACACACACACGCACATGCACCCAGAGGGAAACACACACTGTACAGGTTGGGTGCGTTTGATTTATCCTGCTGCGTTTCCTCCGTGGCTCATTTCCATAAATCAGATGTCAGTGTGTTTGTAGCCAGAGGAACGTTAACAAGAGGCCACAGTCCAAACACAGAGCGCATAAAACCCCCGAAAACACTCCCAACGCACCGCTCTGACTGGCTCCACGGTCACATCCATCAACGCAGAAGGATGTCGGAAAATTTCATGTGGAGACAGCGAGGAAATGTTTTGTCATTTGAAGAGCGCTGTTGAAAGAAAGCGTGTGTGCGTTTGAAGTGTGTTTGTGCCCTCCACTTTCTCAAGTCGGACCACATGCCGAGCTGAAGGGGGGCCAGCGAGTTCAGCCGAAATCTGCGCCAGCATGTGTTTGCTTACCAAATAGTGTACACACACACACACACATGCACAGAAGTCCTCTGGGGTAAAAGTACACACACACTAGAGCCAGGGCTGGGGCGGCGGTTGTCGTTTCCATGGATACAAACACTTAGACGCTCCTTCCTGTGTTGTTGCCTTGGAGGCGGAGTGGCTATTCGTGTGTGTGTGTCTGGGTGTGTGTGTGGCTGTGTTAGAGAGAGAGTTTCCCACGGTACTGTGATTGAATCAGCCTCAGATAATATCTACTGTCCTCCCATCCCCTCGCCTATTTACTAAGCACTTCCTCATTGGCCTCGGGGGTCAGAGGTCACTCTGTAAACAGGGACTGGAGTCTGGCCTTGAGTTTGGCCCGGACCGGTTGCTGCTGCTTTTTAAAGTTTAGACAGATCTGCTGAATGTCTCATTCTGGTTCTGCCTCAGTCCTGCAGTAAACCATCCAACTGAGTGCTTGAGGCCATTTAGGCTAGTGCTTCTCAACCGTCTTGCTAAAACAGAGCCGAGTCTACTTTACACCCAGTGTCACAAACAGAAAAGCAAAATAAAGGGGACGTTCTGAAAGTAAAGCATCGCTTTGTGTTTCAGAAATATATTTTTCCTCTCGTGTTATTATCTAGTTAAGCCTCAGATTTATCTTGAGATCCATTTTGGGTGTCTCGACCTCCGGGTTTGGAACCACAGACTCAGTCCTCCCTTAGACCACCATGTTGGACGTTTTCTAGTTTGTAAAAGCTTGAACCCTGGCCTCCCTTGCTCAGTTTTAACACTGCTGTATTTATAGATGAATGGATAGAAAAGAGGCTCAGTGGTTCAGAGACACAAGAACCTTCTGAGCTTTAAGGGCCCAGTAAGATTGAAACTCAACATTTTGCACACGTGTCATCTGATCGCGTCTAAAGGCAAAGTGTTTATATCTGTTCTGAGCGAAAAGCATGCCTTCATAGCCTCTTCCTGGCTGGATCGTTCTACCTCCCTGATCTCTCCCCCAGACTGTTTTGTGTTATGTGTGTCTTTGTAGTCTTGATGCAATGATTCGTGCAAATGGGGATAATGGAGGACACATTCGGACAGTCCTCCCTCCAGGGCATTCATGGTGTTTTACTTGACTGTACACACAAATGGCTTTTTGGAAGACCCCTCCAATGGCCAGTTACAGATAAGTAGAAAGGTAAAGCAAGGCGTCTTTCTGGGATTGATTACACTCAATCACAAACACTCTTCCCCACAGGAGCTGTTCTGTGGCCCTGAGCCGTGTCAACATATTGACTTATTAACTGCCTCTGTGACAGATGTGTGTGTGAGTGTGAGTGTGTGTTGATTGTAATCCACGTTGCTCCGATTAGCGCCACACAATCCCTCCTGTCCCACGAGACAAGCTGTCAACTCGGAGAGAGAGAAAAAAAAAGAGAGAGAAAAGTGGAGAAAGAGAGGGGATGAAGGATGGTGGGGGGAAATACAGTGAAAAGAAAAAAAATGCTCGGGAGGGAGGAGGTGGAGGAAAAAAAGACAGAAAGTGAAAAAAGAGAGTGAGAGAAAAAAGGACAGGTGGCGGAGAGAGAGAAAGACACGGGAGGAGAAGAACAGACAGAAACAGGAAGGATGCTGAAATAAAGAGAAAGAAAAAAGAAATTGTAGAGTAGCGGAGAAGGAGTTTGCATGATAGAGGGAAGACCAAAAAAATGATTAACGATGGGATTTGGGCATCATGACTGACCTGACCGAGTGTGTTTGTCTGTGCCAGTGATGTTGATTTTCTCCTGCTTCTACAGACTGTTTGTTTGGTGAAGGGGTCGGTAAGAGAGGGTAAGAATTTCCCCCTACAAAGACTGACTTGGTTAGAGAAATCAAATGGATATCTTCCAGTGACTCAGGCAAGCCTTGGCTGAACATCGGAATGTATTTTTGTATACTACGACTGGATTTCATCTCCGTTCACTTAAATTGCAATTGCTGTAAGAAGGGATCTCTTAAGACCTGAAACAATGCAAAGTATTGTATCATTGACTGTTTATATGAGACAGAACATCAACCGCGCCCTGTGGCGTCAAAGCCAAAGGATGGTGAAATGAAGACGGTAGAAAGTTAGGGAGGGTTAAAAGAAAAGACAGGACAGAAGACAGAACAGAACAGAAGAGAGAAAGAGAGCAATAAAGATGAGACAGGACTGATACGGAAACTGAAAGAAAAAGAGGAAGTGATAAAGAGATAAGGAGGAAAACAGAATGTGATGACGAGATAAAAGAGAGGGAGAGTTTGTCCACTGTAAATACCAGACTTCCTTATAAACTGTTGTGGTTTAAATAAACACCACTTTTCTCACAGTGTTTCACTGCGGAAACTGAATCAAAATACATCAACATGTTTGAGACATGAACTAAAGTACACGATGAAGCAATGCTACGTGAGGGAAAAGTCAAGGAGAATAATGGAAAGATTAGGAATCAAGTGGTGTTTAATCCATCAAACCTGTTTAAATACCAGTGTGACTAATAAGCGACATTTTAAAGAACATTGAGCAACAGTAAAACTGGAGGTTTGCTTGGTGTTTGTTGACAGGAAAATTTGAGTAATTGAGTTTTTCCATTGGAGGCTCCTGAGCCAACCACTCCCTGTGGTGTTTTTCCTCCAGACTGAGAGATAAAAGGACCAATATGGAACAGCAAAAGGTAAAGAACAGACAGAATACATGTCGTCTGAGAGAAAAACGTTTTCTTTTTCTGCATCGGATGTCACGAGTGAGTTTTTTAATCAAGGTATTATTACACGCTGGTAATTCTACTCAAGCACCGTTTCTGTAACTTCTGAATACGACTGCTTGTGCTGTTAAGTCTGAGGCGGTCTCGCAGTTCAGTTCACCGTCTGCTCTCTGATTAAAGAACCAGAGGACGAGCGGACGCGCCACACCTGCGGTAAAATATCCTCAGATCTCACGCTGTGTGCCTGAGAAAGAGAGAGACTATGGGACGGGAGGGAGGAAGAGGCCTTGACCTGCTCTCTTAACTGTCTGGCTCGTTTGCCCTCAACCCCCTTACTTTCTCGCAGGGTTTGGGTGTTTTACGTTCATGTCACGCCTCCAAAGCACCTCCGAAAGTCCCCCAGTAAGGGAGGGAGGGGTCGACAGGTGAGAGAGAGAGCGCATCTCCTCTACAATACACCCGTGTGTGGTTGTTGAACATGTTATTCCATGGACATTGTGACACCCTTCGCTCATCTTCTTCCAGGCTTTCCATCGGATTTTTGAGCCTGGCTGCAGGGATTTGCTCCCATTCAGACACAATAGCACTAGCGAGGTCCGGGACCGATGTTGAAGACCTGACCTAGGTGTTTCAGTCCATCCCAATGGTGTTGGATTAGTTTGAGGTCGGGGCTCTGTGCAGGCCAGTCAAGATCTTCCACATCAAACTTTCTTTATGGCCATGGCTTTATGCACGGGGCCATTGTCATGATGACACAAGAAAGAACAAGAAAGTGTCTTATGGTCTAAAATATCACTGTGTCAAGTTTTGCCTTAATTGGAACTAAGGTGCTCAAACCATGAAAAACAGCTCGAGACCAAATGTCCCTTAGTTTTATTTTTGTTTTTTACATATACCAAGAAATAAAGAAACAAATAAGAACATGGAAATGCCTTTTTTTAAACCACAACACACTTTATATTTAGAATGGACAGAAAATAACCTTCATGGCTTTCCAGTACACTGGTGTTGTTTGAAAGAGGAAGAGATGAAGAGGAAGAACAAGGAGGAAGAGAAGACAGTCAAGAGACAGAAAACCAGAACAAAAAGAAAGACAGAAAGAGCGAGCCAGTTCAAGTGGTAGTTACCTGGCCACCAAGCCTATAATTTATGCCCTGACGACAGGGCTGCCGCCGGCGACATTTCCTCAGGGACTGTCTCCTGCGACAACCTGATGGAGCCAGGGGACCACACCCCCTTTCGTCCCGCTCTTTGATCTGTGACGTCCTGGACCTTTTAAATTAACGGTGTGTTTGCCAACCGGGAAAACCCCCATTTCCAACTGTGTGTCACCTGTAAAGGTAGATGACCTGTGACTCAGGCTCACAGAAACAGGAAAACAGCGACGGGCAGAGGAGGTTTTTCTAAAATTAGCCATAGTGATAACAACAAGGGGTTTGAAATCTTAAATATTAAATTCCATATTTCAATCAAAAATGTAAATTCTGCGGATATAATAAGCTACTCTGTCTCCTAGGAATTAAGTTTCTTTACAAACTGCAACAGCAAATAAGTTTTGTAGGAAAACGTTTAGAGTTGGTTGAGGTTCGGGAAAGAACGCGGTCTGGTTTACTACAGAAAAAGTTCGCAGTGACTTCAGACACCAAAACCACAGTCTTTCACTGACCTTAACCAAAGCGCTTTTGTTGCCTGAACCTCACCACAGGTGGGACTCTGGATACGAACCCCGGACTGTGGTGTGACAGCTGTGCGCTTTGTACACCGGCCATCCATACCCAAACCCCAATAAACCATTGGAGCACACAAATGCTGCAGTGCTGTGCCCAAAGAAAACGAACAAGCTAATTGTTGTGTACAATAAGCTTGTTGAAGGTATCATTAGTATGCACACAATTTCTTGTTCGAAGGCTTTCTTGAAATAGTTGGCATATTCCGGCAAGAAAGTCAATAAGCCTAGTTCCTAAAATGTTGAACTATTCCTCTCTGTCAAAGCTGGCCAGCAAAGAGTAAACAGTCCAAGAGTCCAACGTAGCACTGAAACCACACCTTACTAAAACACAGTTGCTGGTCTGCTGCTAACACTCCGGGTGCTTCTCCGTAACTGACCGTCCCTGACACCGTCACCTTTCCCCTGATCTTATGAGGCATGCAGTTGTTCCATGCTTTTTTTTTTTAACATGAGGAAACAGACAGAGAGGAAGATGACAAACGAAAGGAACAACATAAAGGAAAAGCAAATCGCGCCAACAGAAATTCCTAAAAATGAAGGTGTTCAGACCTGCCCACACTTTCTGGGATGCATAGTGTAGACTCCACATAGTGACTCAGCACAGCGGAGAGTGACTAAAGAAGAGGACGAAGTCACGTGACCGGTTTAAACTGCACCTCATGCAGAAACTTGTGTTCACCTGACAGCAGCAGCAGTTTCCCCTTCGACCCAGTTTAAGACGGTAACCATCCAGGTCAGGTATTTAGGGACAGTGTGTGTGTGTGTGTGTGTGTGTGTGTGTTTGAGTGCGTGGGTGAGGTAAAGGCCTGGCACCACCCATTCGCCTCCAGGGGTCAAGCCCAAGCTGTCGCCTCATCCATCCATCACTGAGAGAGAGAGAGAATAGAAAGTTGTGTTCCACACAATACAATTTGAAAAAAATGAGGGATCTACTGTACATGGAGCACAAAAAAATGAAAAAGGAAGACGTGGACGGTGCAAGATGAGGAGAGAAAGAACGGAGAGACAGAGGGAACGGCCTTTCAAACTGTAAGAGGAGCAAGGAAGTAAGAAGACAAAAAAGAAGGAGAAGAAAGGAGGAAGGGGGTGGCAGGGGAAGGTGAGAGGGCTGAAAGCTGAGAGGGGACAGTTGTGCGCCGTGACAGGGGGAGACAGAAAACGGTGGAAAGATGGAGAGGAGAGACGAGGCCAAGGCCACGGGGTGAGGAGGTCAGAGGAAAGGAGAGGAAGAAAATAGGAAGAGGAGATGAGGAGAGTAGAAAGACAGGTGAGAGGAAAAAAGAGGAGAGGAAGAGATGAGGAAACAAAAGACAAGGGAGAAGGGGAGGGAAAGTAGGGAGAGGAGATGAGGAGGACAAGGAGTGATAGGTGGAGAAAGGAGGCGAAGAACAGAAGAGGAAAGTGAGAAGTTCGTCCAGTCAGTGCTGAAAAAGACCTATAAGGTCAGAAATTCCTGCAATACAGAGAAAATCGAACTCAATCTGTGCGACGTATTTGGCTGATTTTGTGACATGTCAAATTTATAAACCATATTAATAAACCGCATTCAATACACGTGAAGCACATTGTTCCCACATGCAGAGATAAACAGGTGGAGGTTGAGAAAAGAGGCGAAAACACTTCAAAACTTCCTCGACTTCTGGCTTCGACTCTTCCTCAATGTCTCATCAGCCATCGGGTTAAAAAGTCTTCATTTTTACAGTGTTACCACGTACGCAGGGATTTGGTGGCGTTCAAGATCTTTGCAGACTGCCACGAACCTTTGCATCCTAAATGTATGCATCATGGTTGCAGGTCTTAAAAAGGAAAAAAAAAAAGCATGGTTCATATGGGTTTTGCACTAACTTCTAACCTGCAACCGGAGGTTTAGATTTGACTTGAATTTTCTCCTTCGTCCCTGCTCATCGTTTGGTGACAGATGTCCGCAGTAGGTTAAAGTTCAGAGCACGCACTAATGCTGAAAAGTATCAGGGACCAGTTGTGAGATTGTGATCAGAAAGTAGAGGATGGTCTTGGTGTCTGAAAGCCCCCGTTGCATTCATGACCTACGTTGTCGCCGTGTCCTCGACTCTGACACAAGTTTTCATAACAGAATAATAGTCAGGAGGTGAAAATAAGACACAAATACAAATAAAACGCTATCTATCGTCCTCTTGTGGCCCGATTACCTGATGGTAACGTAACGGGTCGGAATCCGACCCGCACCTCCCATCCCGTCTCCCTCAGTCTCGTCTTTCCTGTCACCCTCTGTCATGAAATATTAAAACAGGGAAGAATCTTTTTAAAAGACGAGAAGCTGGAATGTGAGACATGCAGACAGACAGAGAAGCCGAGGGGCGACACCTCCTACAGTCTTCTCTGCCTTGGAGGGAGAATTTACACACCCACACACACACACACACACACACACACTCGGGGGTCCTCCTCCTCTCCATATTGCCGCCGTGCCTCTGGCGAGCTGTAGAGCCGTAAACCGGCCAGTGTGTGGGTTTTCGGGGCGTGGACCATCCAAACTATTGACCGGTACACTGCAGCGCCGCCACGGCTAAATTAGCAAGATGGCCCCTCCCTGGGAGCGACATATGTTTTACTGTCTGTCTAAGTCCCCAAACACATACACACACACGCACTCCCCTACACACACACACACACACACACACACACACAAAGTGTCCCCCCTGCCAACACCTCCTCGGGTCAAACAAATCCCTTTCAAATCTGGGCCCACAGCAGCCACACAGGGGGTAAGGCGGGGTGACTGGAAGTGGGGCTAGTGTGTGTGTGTGTGTGTGTGTGTGTGTGTGTGTGTGTGTGTTTACTTGATGGTTTGGAAACCCTTTAGATTAAGACTCATTAAGACTCCTACATTTCTGTCTTGTCCCACAAAAACAAGAAGGCCCTGTTTTTGTAAGAATAATATGTTTTTCTGTTTTTGTCAAATTACACACAAATGGCCGCTGGAACTACAAGGACGGGTTTAGAGCTCCTTTTCTTTTATTTTTTATTTTAAAGGAAAATTCAATATTTCTAACTGGATTTCGTTATCATAGTTTTGCCTCTCAGATCGGAGCAAGTGGCGATGACAGTAAGAGAGAAACAATGTCGTCACCGCTTCCTCAGATCTCAGCAATTACCGTTGTGAGTAAAATGTTATCGTGACTGATAGAAAGGATGAAGAGAGCTGGAGGTTTTTTGTAGGTTACTTTGATCAGTGCTACGGATATTCCCAAGGAAATTCTGTTATTTTACTGTTTCACAGAAAAGCCCTGGCCATGCCCACGTGAGTGACGTACTGTTTGTGTTTATACTGATGAAAAGATTGTGTATTTGTTTTATAAATGAGTTCAAATTTCTTGCGAATTTGAGCTCATCAAAGCCAAAGTTTCTTTCGGTTCCACCAAACTGGATAGGAAAATTCAGGATGTTTAGAAGGAAGTGTATCATTCCCCCGGACAACTAGTGTAGTGAACCACTTTGTGTGTGTGTGTGTGTGTGTGTGTGTGTGCGTTAATTAGCTGAACTCATCAGCAGGGAAAGGGGGGACGACCTGCAGAGCTCGGTGACGTATCCCACATGCTTCTGCAGCCAAAACAGATGCAGTAATCCTTCCCTCCTGTGTGTGTGTGTACGTGTGCCATTCGTACGTATACACACACACACACACACACACACACGCACACGCTTTGACTGATCTTATTTACAAAATCTCCCGCTTTGTCTGTCACCGGTTACAGGTTTAAAAATTTTAAAACCCAAAACGTTAATATGACAGAACGCTGATTTGCAGGTGAAAATCAGACTTTTAAAATATTCACTCAGTCTGTATTGATTCATGTAATGCACCAGATTATTTTTATTACTTTTTGTAACATAAATCATCACCACACTTCTGTAAAACACAGTAACTTCTTGTTCAATGTGTTTTTGTAACCTAAACCATGTCTTTTTAGTGCTTAATTATGGCTAAAAACCCTCCTCGAAGCCACAGAACATATTCCTTTATAAAAACAATCTTAGCTTCACAAAATTCTAGCAAGTGAACTTTGAGTTTTCAGTCGCATCTTAGGTTGCAGGCCATTGGTATCATTAAAAAAAAAAACAACCAAGAAAGGAGTAGGAGTTTGGTGAAGTGTTATGTAAACTCTTGGGTTTCCCAGAGAGACACAACCTGCTATAGTTTTAGCCGAAGCTGAAGCTGTGAGCAAAAGAAAATAATCAGAAAAATGTACGGTACAGCTGACTGTTTTTCTGGAAATAATGCATGTCAGAAGTATTTTAGGTGCACAGTGCACAAAGACAGATCAAGTGAAATAAAAACAATTTCTAAAGACCTCGGGCTACAGTGGATTAAAGTCAGATAAACTGAATTTAACAAAATAAATAAAGCAGGGAAACTCCCGTCCATGTTTTCATCCTCTTGTTGATTTAAGGAAGGCATTTTCTTCACTATCAGAGAATCGGCGCAAAGGATTTTGGGTGGAGTTTGCGGCTTCTGCGCGCTCAGCTGTTTGACTGAATTGACAGAACGGGTCTGTACCTGGAGGCTTTTGGGCTGGGCGCAGGATTTGGGCTGCGGTCTGATTTCCCTGCGAGTTCACTATCAAAACTTTTAAAGAGTTTGACCAAGATTAACGGAAAGATATAAGAGAGGTGGGGGGGGAGGCTGGGGGGTGGGGGGACCATTTCTATTCCTCTGCAACTTGAAACTACTATTCATCAATTAAAACTGCAAAATTAAAAAACCAAGTTTGTACGTGTATCCAAATTATTCATATGTCAAAACTGATCCGAATCAACACGGAGTTCAGCTTTAGCACCTTTGAGTTTTTAATGGTCTCGTGAAGTCTGGCATCGAAGGGACTCAATGAGATTTCTTATACTGTAGCTAAGGCTTTACGAAAAGCATATTCATCAGTTAGTTTTTAGTTCTGAACAGCACTTTCATATGGTGTATTATACTGGACTTTGAAGGCTCTAGGGTCTGAATCTGGAACTGTATGACTCTGTACCGTCTATCTGCCCAGGCTCTGTGCCGCTGCCTCCTTCGACGGTAACAGGGAGAGTCGTCTTTGTTTTGGCGAGTCCCGCTCTCCTCGCTTATAATCCGCTGAGGCCAGTTCCCCGTCTGAGACGTTGGAATTAGACCAGTGGATTAAACTGGTAAAGAATTAGCTTGATGAGTTTTCTCAGGGCTGAGCAGCAGCAAACACAACGCCCCCCTAAGACTCCCCCAACGTGTAAGCTGCTCACAGTCTGAAGACAGGCTCTTGCTGTCTGAGACACACACACACACACACACACACACACACACACACACACACGTGAAGCCACAAAAAACAAATTTAAAGTCATGCCTAATTAAATTTCAGCTTTAGAAAATATTGTAATTAAACTGTTTTGGTTTTTTTTTTGCCAGTAAAAATGAGAAACCTGTATATTTTTAACAATTAGGTAGCGGATTAGAGGAACCCGGTCAACACATAAGAAGCGTCTTTGCAGTGCAGACGCTTACCTGGCTTTCAACGAACGTATTGCTGTGAAAACAGCGTGACTCATAGCGCTGCATCGTGTTCTTGAATGACAACTCAAGTCTGACGGAAGGGCCAGATACACTCGAAAGGGATGAGGACAGCGGACATCTCTCTCTACATGGGATGTCTGCATACACAGACATGTCCACCTTTGTTAGCATGTACAGTCTGTGTAGACAGCCTGCATGGTGTTTGGATTTTTGGGTCGCACACGGACGGGTCTGGAATGACCCTCGCGGGTGTGGGCGCATCATGCATGACGCGAGGACCCTCGCTGCCACGCCGACACAGAGAGGCCAAACAGCAGCTCGTCTACAGTAGCAAAAGCAGCGCGTCAGCAGCAGTTTCGGCTCCTTGTTGATGTCAGCATCAACGCTGCTGTGTACTTGAAGTGCTTTTGCATAGTTATGTGTATAAGTCAGAGGACGATAAACATGAAGCACAAGAGTAAGGTTCGGGTCGTAGCTGAACCCTTTGTGGAGTATGAGCCGTTGTGCTGCCTGTGTAGGCGGCATTCTGAATCACAATGAATCAGATTTGTTCTCTCAGACAGGGAATTGAATTGGTAAAAAAAAGACCTGGAAACGCTGGTGTTGACGCAGGTCATTTTCACCGAGGATGGCGTTTTAAAAATCAGATGGCTTAGTGTAGACGTCGTCTCAGCTTCCACAGATTCCACAGCACAGCGGACAGTAAAATTCAGACGCATTCACGCGTTCCAGAGCAAAACAGGCGCTGACAACTGTCATGTAAACACACGATTTTCAGTGCAGCACGTGTAAACCTATTCTCTTCCTGTGCGTGAAAATGACGCAGGGACTGGACATTTCCTTGTGCCCCTCTCACCACCTTTCCCACAGTCACTGACGACATCCTGATTGGCTACAGGTGAGATCATTCGTCCCAGCAAGCTCACTCAGCCCTTCTCCTGGGAAAACACGGATCCCATCCCCCTCCATTCTTGCCCCGGTCCATCATTAGAAGAAGGGGAATCATCAGTAGACCAGTCACACACCATGCGGAGAGTCAGCCGGACTGCGGCTGGGTCATCATTTAGCGTCTGCGGCCGACTTTTGCCTGCAGCGTTTGTGGTGTGTCTGCAGCCCTACTCAGTAAGCTGATGCCGAAATGATGCCCTTATCAAAAGAACACCGACTGGCGATGCCAGGGCAAAGCAAAGGAAATCCGTATTGGTTCTTGTGTCAGGGTCCCAACATGCCCCCGACGATCCCCACTGTAAGTGAATGGAGCTATTAGCATGTGCTAATTGACTCGACAAACGTTGGTTCACTGTCACTCAGTTGACAAATCATTTCCTCAGTTTCATCAGAAAACAAACACACATAGGACCCCCTCCATTAAAGTGTTTGTCATTGTGTCATCCTTTAATTGAATTGACTTTCCACCCTTTGGAAGCTCCCTGTTGTCTTGAAGAAGCAGATTTTTACTTGTTTCAAAGAGATGATTCATTTACTTTGGAACTGTACTTGTGTGATCACACACACATCTAGTTATTCCGCGTTAATGCAAATCGTTTTCTCTGTTTGAGGGTTTCCATGATTCTCTGTGGACAGCTTCATAACGTCAGTGCCGGGAAAACCTCTTATCACTGTTTTTGTGAGTACAAAGCCACAGATTGTCACAGTTGTGTTCATTCCTCCACTTTGGAGACAGATATCTTCTGTCCCCGGTTTGTCTTCTGAGCCAAAAAGAAAAAAGAAAACAAAACATCACCTCGGGGCTGACTGCCGACCACCAGCTGCTGTGCCTCCCAGAATGTGCCGTTATAGAGATTTTACAGAAAATGGATAAAATGAAGCCTTTGTGAAATATCAAAAAGTAAAGCTGCGCTGTTACAGAGTTGTAAATGAAGTGCTAATGGCTGCACCGCAGCTGACTTTGAGTGAATGCCAACACCGGCCCATTCATTGCCTTTGTTCCTTAGCTCATTAATGGTAATGCTAGCTGTTTGGGGACAGAAGCTACGTAAACAAACCATGAAATGGAGTGGATTGCATTTACTTATAGTGTCTTCCACTGCGTGCGTGTGTGTGTGTGTGTGTGCGCGCTACAGTGCCTTGAGTCATTGGTACGAATATCACACACTGGGCATGCATAAAAGTATGCACGCACCGAGCAACGCTGTTTCCAGTCATTGTAACACAGTGTAACGTCAGTCTGACTAAACAACGGGGAAATAATGTGAGCAATCATTAATATATTTAGTTGCTTGCGCTGTTGTTCTTCTATTACATGCAAAAAAAAAAATCCATCTAATTACTCCACATAAGAATGTTAAGATTAGTTTGATCTTTTTAAGAACAGAGTTTGCTTGGTCCTGTTGTTTCTGGACATTTTAATTAAAGAAAAAAAGAATTTATCTCCATGCGAGTGCAGTTCAAACGACTGTTATGGGAATGATCCCACGGGCATTTCTTCTCACATTTACCATGCCAGCAGTAACTGCCGCTCTCTTGTGTGTTTATATGAAACAGGTTTTTTCCCAGGTGATGAAGTTTGCATCAGAATAACTACTCTGGTTTTTTTATCCAAAATTATTAGAAAATTTAGCTATAAGTGATGCAAATCAATGAATTTGCATTGAGAGTCTGGCTTTAAGTTGAACATGAAGCCTGATCTGAGAACACTGCAAACATCTCCGTATCAGGTCATCTTTGTCTATAAGTGAATAACCTGTATCCAATGCCAAATTAACTTGTTTTAAGTGGTCTCTAAAATCAGGTTGAATCTTTCTTGATTCTGGCACAACCTGCCCTATTTTCATCCGTTCATGATGCAGACACTTATCGCTGCAACTTTCTTGAAGTAAGTAGATTTCTACTGGAAACCGGGCGGTGTGGTCTTTTTACGCTGGCAAAATAAGGTTTTTGGAACTCGAATATGAACAGACACTAAATAATAAACAGACTTTCATGTTCATGACATTGTGAGGCAGGAGGCGGCAAATAGAGCAGCAAATTAGTGAGACACTGAAGAGGGAGCATCATCATTTTTATTTCAAATTTTACGATTTCATTCATTTATAGTCACTTTTAGTTTGATTAACAGTGGATTTATTCATCCTCACTTCCTCAATCACTATTAACCAGGAGTGAACAGTGAAGAGGTCGAGGGTCAGAGTTGCAGCAGCCTGACAGTACGACTTCAACAAAGGCATTCACGGCGGTTTTTTTTCACAACGACGGGCGACTTCTAATGATGACGGACGCTGCTGTTGTGGAGAGTCGCAGCATTGTTCCAGGTGACATTCCTGCCAGTCATTTGGGGCTGCGTTTGCCAGCCCTCCTCTCTCCATAACAAAGAGCCGGGTCACCTGACGCCCCGACTTCACCCGCTTCACTCAGCAGCCTCCCAGCTAAAGTAAACAAACTGTTAATTCAGGATAATTCACCATAACCTATAGCTCCGGCCATATAAATTCCTCACCTCTGTCCCTCCCTTCCTTCCCTCCATCCTTCACCCCCTTCCTTTCTCCCTTCCCTCTCTTTTCCTAAATTAGCTAATGTGGATGTTTAGCTAGGATGACTTTAAGGGAAAAATCCACTGATCTCCAACATTACAAGCAGAGAACACCATGTTTCAGATATTAAAATAACACCTTAACCTCCCATAATTTACCATTGTGGTTTAGGGTATTTTTATGAGGTTGTCTGAACGGTGGTGGACACTTTCCAGGACTGGCACAGGAGTCGGGAGCTCCCCAGGAACAGTCGTTGAAATTAAACCCTAACCGGATTATTTTATGTTCTTACTGGAACGTTTAGCGGAGAGTTGGGTGATTTGTAGCTTGGTTAGCCAACATGCTGTGAATAAAATTGCCAATAGGCAACATCAGAACCATGTTATTGTAATGGGTCCTCTGAATGATGCCAGTTTTCTGTGGTTACTGGAACCTTTTGGGGTGTTTGTGCACAAAGCGAACGGCTGCGAATGCACCTATGCACCGGTTTTGAATATTCCAATAACGTAATATTTTTTTTAATCACTCGCAGATGGGCTAATGTGTCAACAACTATTGGATGGATTGCCACGAAATTTGATGCAGATGTTTGTGGGTCCCCCGTGATGAATTTTCAAAACTTTGGTTATCCTCTGCCTTTTTCTCATTTCACTTGGTCCAGTCCCTTTGTTTATGACCGAATACTCTCAAAACTAGCGACGTTCCCATTAGCCTGAGCTGTATTTTTTGTTCAGTCCCAATTACAAAATGAAAAACGCCGATCTAAGATGGTGTTTGTGGTAAAACAATACCTGCCTAACATCAGAGGTCGGTTTGAATGGTAGGTATCAATTCTCATTTGCTGCTGAGAAAAGTGAAAAAAGTTCACTCATAGCAACAAGTTTTCAACAGGCTTTTCCCCCCAGTTTTCTCAGTTCTGTTCGAAATTTAAAGCGGCGCAGCTGACGTGTTGATTGACCCGTTGTGAACACACCATGGCAGCGCGGTGACAAGTCCTACCCCTGTGTTCATTTCGTTTCTCGGTGACAGCCTCCTCCGACCGATGATCAACCCGCCTCAACAATCCCACAGCACCGTTTGTGGCTCTCATATTAGCACTTTAGAAATTACAGTAAGAGCAAGAGCAGACAGAGAGAGCTTTAGTTCCAGCTTTACCAGCATTACAGCGACTAATGAGGTGGATGGGTTTAAAAAAAAAAAAAAAAACATCAATTTTGGCTGCTTTCCTTTTAGGAGTTTATTCTGAAATTCACGATTTGTTGTAATTTTACACATTTTTATTCAGTTTATTTGCTTCTAGTTTGACATTTTTTGTTACATATAACCGACTCTTATGGTGCTTGCTTAACATTGACTTCACCTCGCCTCTAACTCCAACTCATGAGGATCATGATTGTTGTGTTTAAAACAAAGAAGAGGGATCTGATTCCAACACGGAAGCTTGAGATGCATTTTAACGTGACAGTTTAACAGTAAATGTGGTGAAGTCGTGGTTGTATGAAGGTAACGAAAAGGTTATTTTTTAGAGGAGGAGAAACTCCTCATCCCTCTTCTTTTTCTCCTCCTCATGCCAGAGTGAATGGGATCATTCATTCTCTTATCAGGTGAGTCCTCCCCCCTCCAGCTCCTCCCCCTTCACCTCTCCCTCTCTCTCCTGGCCTTTGTCCTCTCCGACAATGGGGCGATCAGAGGTGAGGGGGGTATAACGGGGTAAAGGGGCAGTAAAAGGAAAAAAAAAAAAAAAGAAAGGTGGTGTTGATCCCTCGTTCTTTACGGAGAGGTGGTTCAGGTAAATAGGGGCCTTTTTCTCCTCTTTGCTTTGTTGCATCGTCAGAAGCACAATGAAGGGGTTTGTGTGTGTGTGTGTGTGTGGTTGTGTGTGTGTGTGTGTGTGTGTGTGTGAGCCAGAACCCAGCCCCCGCCCCCCCCCTATTCTAGGTCATCTCTCACATGTGAAAAAGGGTCTAAGAAAAGTTGCAAAAGCAATTTGCCCATGTGGCTGAAGATGAGCGCTAAGTGCTAGAGCGGCAACGACACGATACAGAAAGCTTCTCCCTCAAACACAAGCTTTTGGCCATAGGCCGTCGTCAGCCACAGAAGCTAAGACGGGGCCTTTTTATGCCACTGAAGCTCCATAAACATTAGGTGACGGATGTACAGTGTATTAAAAAATCCAAAACGATTCAGTGAAAATAACTTTAATGTCCCCGGTTGGAGTCCACCTGGGGACGTGATTCTCCATCTCTTTCTCCCCTCATTTCCTGTCGGCTGTTTACTATTGAATAACCAATGAAAGCATAAAATGCACAACACATTTAAATCACTGATGTTTTCGCCTGTAAACCACGCAGTTATGGCGGCACTTTTTTCAGCCCTGAATAGTGTCTGCAGCTCTCTCTCCCAGGCCGCGTACGACGCCGAACTTCCCTATCGGTCAGAGGGTAGGGCAGCGTGAATTGGGCCTAAGACGCGAAAAGCCGTCACTTACAGAGCACTTTCCACGCACAGTTCTACCCACCTAGAGGTTTTCTGACCAGGATTGTGCCACACAGACAATAACAGAGATTTTAGTAAGGAAATCAAAGTAAAAGTGAGGGGATGAAGATAGGATTTGGATTTTTTAAAGTGAGAAGAACCGGATTCCCGCATCTTCAGAGGAGATTACACTGTTTTATCTTTTTTCTTTTTTTTTGTATACTGAGCTGCTTTTCCTCTCCCTTTCCTTTTTCATTTGGTACAATAAATTAAAGAAATGTGTCAAATATAAGAATTAAATTTGAAAAAACAAAGAAATCTGATACAGATCATTCTCAAAGTCTCCAAAGCTTTTTTGCTTCTTGCAAGTGCTGCAGGTAGAATTATGGAGTTTTTACAGTAGTTTGGTTTGTTCCGTATATTGGGTAGAAAGCGAAGCTTCCTGGCTTTGTCGAGTTTTAAGACAGCGAAATAACTCAAATCCCGGATATATGGTGAGATAGCACATTTTTTCAAAGAACCATTACACTCGCACTCCTCCTGCGGTCCAGCCTGAGGTCAGCTTTGCTGTGAGCCGGGGAGGCTCAGAGCTGTCAGCGCCCCGGGGAAGAGCTCCGACGGCTGTGGGAGACAGTCACCTGCATTCCCCCACCACCCCCCCGCCTCCTCTCCGCTGGAGGACATCAGAGGGCGAGAGAGTGGAAGGTGAGGACAGAGGGCTGCTTTTCTCCCACACGAAGTGCTAACCTCAAACACAACCCCGAAACTCTACAAGCAACTTTATTCCAATTGAATCCATGTGTTTACCTCGAATGAGTGGAAGCTTCGCCTCCTGTTGATCACTGACATCACGAGAAGCGAACAGCGGAGAGGTTAAAGCTCTCATAGACAACCCCTCAGCCGCAAGGTCCCGTGAGTCCTCTCAAGTTCTGGGACAACGTGCCATGGTAGGACGCGGAAGTCACACATTCTGACAGTATGAAAAGTAACGCAGCGTGGCGTTATTAAAAAAAACACACAATTTTATAATACTGCATGTTAAAAATAGTTAGTCCTCCCACCAGACAAATGTTGTGAGGCAAAGGTCAGAGAGAAAGACGACAGTATGGAGGTATGTGTGTGTGCGTGTGTGTGTGTGTGTGTGTGCGTGAACTCTGAAAGGGAAAGGCTCCATTAAAGCTCACCTGTGCCGACCCCTGTAGGTATGTTACCTTCCTTTCATTCATTCATTCTTTCATTCACTCGCTCCTCCCTCCCTCCATCAGCGGCCCGGGGCGCTGCTTTGAACTCACAACTGCACCACTGCGCGTGTGTGTGTGTGTGTGTGTGTGTGTGTGTGTGTGTGTGTGTGTGTGTGTGTGATAGGTTCATTGATAGAAGAGGAAAGCGGAGCAAGAGAGACAGAGACACTGATGAACTGAGACGGATGAAAAATGACAAAAACATGCCCTTTTCACAATGAATGCTTGTTTGTGTGATGAATAGATCTATTTTGTGTGTGACTGTGTGTGAGCCACTAATGATTTAAACCACTATAATATTTTGCCTAGGGTGTTGGCCGACCATTGTACTCAGTTAATCAATCCGACACGGATGCAAAAGGCCCCTTAGTGAGCTTAGTGTGTGCAGAGTGGAGGTAACATCCCTGGCAGCTACAGAGATCTTATCTCAGCTTTTGTCAAGCCAGCTAAAAGGTGTGTGTGTTTACATCAGGCTGTGTCCACTCTAATGCGGATAAATTAGAGAAACTTTGTTTACGTGTCAGATCTTCCAGCCGCAGTGAGATGACTCCGTCGCTAATGCCCCCATTCACATACGCGGACGAACGCTGGAGATGCGACCGGGCGTCATTCATTGTGAATTGTGCTCCGAAGCCCCTTCGCCGGCGCCGGACACAGATGCAAAGATGCGAAAGTCGCGCAGCGGCGCGCCGAGGAAAAGCCGAGGAAGGCTAAGCGTCACGCGAAACCCCTGGCAGCAGTCAATCGTGTAAATTTAAATTCCCTCGTGAAACAGAAGCGCAGGCTGTCGTCGTCTGCACCACATTAAACTCACTGCAAACGAAAGTGTCTACGCCTGGACGGCGTGTGCGTAGTTTGGCACGCGTGTCCTTATGAATCCCCCCTAGAACCCAACCTCCGAGGTCTGATCTGTGATAAAGTGAGCCCTGAACCTCCAGGAAGGCACCATTAAAGTTAAAATGGGGGCACGTGAGGTCACACCTGTCCATACTAAATGGATCCATCCTTCCCATCAACCCCTGTGATTATGAATCACCTCCACGGAAGTGTGCGCACACACACACACACACACACACACACGTCGTGTTTCGGGAGAACAGGTTGAAGGATGGATGGGGGGGTGGGGTCGTCTAAACAAGACAGTGTAGAGAGGGAGACGTTAATGTGCGGAAGTTCGGTGTGTTTGTGTGTGTGCTCGTTGACCTCTATTTTTGTGAGGACCAGTTGGAGTTTCAGATCTTGAGAGCGAGGACATTTTTGGAAAGTTAAGACATTTTGGACGGGATCTGAGTGATCTGTCTGCCGTAGCAGTCTGGACACCTGATGAGAACTGAGTTGTCTGTGTGTGTGTGTGTGTGTGTGTGTGTGTGTGTGTGTGTGTGTGTGTGTGAGTGTGTGTGTGTGTGTGTGTGAGTGTGTGTGAGTGTGTGTGTGTGTGTGTGTGTGTGTGTGTGCTCAGGGCTGAGGTGTTTCATTCCTCCATTCTTATGTTAACATGGATTACTGCTGTGTCCTCCCTGCTGATGGTTCATTGTAGAACTCGATCTGCTCAGTGGGGTTGTGTCTACACCACCCGGCGGGAGTGACTGAGTGATTGTGAGTGCGTGTGTGTGTGTGTGTGTGTGTGTGTGTGTGTGTGTGTGTGTGTGTGTGTGAGAGAGTTACCTGGCTGTTCTCAGCAGGATGGCCCATAAGACACTGATGTTGTTGACACAGAGGTGGACAGAGTGTGTGTCTACAGAAAGAAAGTTTATTAAACTGGCGGGAATGAATGAGTGACGTGCAAAGAGAGGGGATGAACTGCAGGGGGAGAAAATGAACGGAGGAAAAATGAATCGCGAAATGGAAAAAATGAAACAATAAGATCCGGAAAAAAGATGAATGAAAGATAAAAAAAAGATAAAAAAAAGTGTTTAAGTTAAAGGTGTTGAAAATCAAGTACCAGACGACGGATAGAAAAACAGCGAAAGTGACGACGAGAGAGAAAAAGAGAGGCAGTATGCGCTCTAATTTATGGATGAGGAGATGAAGATGAAAACAGGAAGACAGGAGAGGACTTCAAGTGTCCAACAGAGACGAGAAAAAGAGTGAAAGTAACAGAGCTTTGGGGCAACGATCATGAAATGGTGATTTGACTGATGTCTCAGAGCAGCTACGTAGGAAACGCCGGTCACCTGGTGAGCAGGTTGTGACCTGTGACCAAATCACTATTTCATACTCATTTTCTTGTCTGACAGCAGAGGCAGAAAAATAGATTTTAAAAAAAGAAAAGACTAAATTGGGGGTTTGTTGGTGTTAAAAGATGGAGTGGGTAGGCACAGGCTGCCCTCCATTTGGCCATAAAGGTATTGCTGTGTGTTAGTGGCAGTGGGGCGGCATGCGTGATCATGATGGGGGCGGCAGGTATGACGCCCAATGTCTGCCAGCTGATGATCGGACGGCAGCAGCTGACGGAGGTGCTGTGCTAAACTTAGACCCCTCTCATTAGGATTCAGCCCATACAAGCGACGCGACCTAAGTGTTCCGGTCTGCGCTGTCAAGTCAAGTCAAGCCGGCATACTTGCCGTTCCGTGTGCTGAACTGAAACGAGCTGACACTGTCTGATTTGTCCGGCTCAGTGCAGGTGAGGCCCGAGAGGGCACGAAACAGAATGAGAGAAATATCAGGACGGAGAGGGAGGAAAGGCAAAACACTCTCTCCCTCTCTCTGTCTCCCTCTCTCTCCGTCTCAGTGCTTTATGAGTGTGTGTCTCCGTCTTGTTTACATGTTAAAAGCTCTTTAATAAGAAGCGAGCGGACAGGAACCTTTCATCTCAGCCTGCCCTGTCACACCCAGGGGTGGGGGGGCGGCTTTATTTATGGCTGCGCGCAGGTTGGGTCTTTGTGTGGAGCTCTTACACAGTCATCTAAATCAGAGGGGAGACCAAAGAGGAGTAGGAGTAGAGTCTGGGTGGAATCTATTATAGATTACAGATTACCTGCTCGTAGTGACACAACACCTGCAGTCTTTAATGTAATCAACATGAACTACGGGGAGAGTATCCAGACATTTGCTTGTTCTTCCATCAGTCAAGCAACAGCAACAGAGATAGTCACTGGTTAACAAATGCGAGCTTGTCAGTCAGTCTGCACCCTCTGAGCTGTTCCCCCGTTCCGGTCCCAGCAGTCCGAAAACCGTCCCATAGCTGAAAGGTTAAAAAGGTCAGACATCCAGCGCGTGCTGTGGATGAGAGCAGCTCTGTTGCCTTCATGGAGCCTGAGGGTCACAGTAGAGAGTCGGAGTGAATGAAAAATCTAAAAAATCTTTAAAACTGTATCTAAGTGATAAGGACTATGACGCTAACTGTGCTGCATCCTAATGACACAGTTTAAACGTAGGTAAATGAGTTTGTTCACGTTCTTAACAACCTGCAGCTTCGGTTTGACCCGAGGGGTTTTCACGGCGCGCGCGCACGATATCAGCGTGCACTAAGGCGGCGTTGGTGCGAACCGACAGACACCAGGAGGAGGGATGAAGCTCTCCGGTTGTAACGGTCTGTCACTGACACACACACACACACACACAAAACACACTGCCGTCAGTATCTCCAACTTCCTCTTTCACACACATTCACTTGTTTTCCAAAACAAAAAAAGAATTTTCCAACAGCAGAGACAGAAATGTGAAAAATGTGATGTGGAAACGCTGACATCAGAGATTTGCTCGTTTTCTTTCATTGAGGCTTAAAGTCAAACAGTCGAAATGATCAGTCAGTGCGTTTACATGCACTTATATAACTGAGTTCCTGTTTCGTGCACACGTGCAGAGAAAGACACACATCTGGGACATCTGGACAGATTTGGCGTTTTCTCTCTGTATGACGTGAAACATATTCCTATCCTGTGGTGATCAGTGACTTCTTGCAGAGAGAAACACAACTTTCGGATCCGTAGTCTGCTCATTAAAACAACTGTGGCGTGGATTTTGGAAAACGGAGTGAAGCCTAAAACTGATGAGCCACATGTAAATGTCGCACTAATGATCCTGCCATTTCTGCGTTCACAGCTCAAACCAGTAACCCTGCAGTTACTGGTCGGCCTCTATAACATCATTTCAAAATGTTGAAATAAGATAAATATCATGGGGGATGTCGGTGTTGAAAGGAGGCGGGGATAAACACATGAAAAAGGAAACGTTTTCTCCATTTTTCCGGTATGGGATGAACCCGGTGATTAAGCCTACTCACAGTGTTTCAGCAGCAGCGACGGAAATTGTTCAGACGTGAATGATCATTTCTACCGTGGCCTGCCGCATGCGATCGATCAGCCAATAGAGCTGCATACAGTCAGGTCAGTCAGGTTGCGAAATCTCCCCACTTCCTGATTCACTGCGCACTTTAAAATAGAAAAAAAAAAAATACATCCCAAATCTTTCAGCTGCATTTTTCAGACAGAGCGGCGTTTGGAAGCGGTCAGATGCGACCGATCATCCGGACGGTCCGTTATCATAAGCTGATCACGAGAATCTCCCTTCACCTCCGTTTCCCTCGTCTCACAGCTCGACAGTCAAGTGATAACGTGCAAAGGACACAGACTGAGGTTTTGTGGAAAGATGAACCCAGCACGGGATTCGGAGGTTAAACGTGACCCCATGTGTAAGGCTGTCAGATGACGATCCTCCTGCTGCGACCACAGAGACATGACTCCACATCTGACCTCCTGAGTCAAATAAACCAACATCCTGCTTTATCTGAAACTCGATTGTTCCAGACAGATTGGATTTTTTATAGAATTATTTTGAATTTTACTGTTTTGATGCCGTTTTCTACCTGTGGTGTGACGCACCCTTTGACACTGTTCGTACAGCGTTTTCATTTTCAATTTTCCATTCGTACTTAACATTTCTGTGCCTTTTGATTGATGAAATTTGTACCCTAGATTTGTAGAGTTTACACGTTACTTGTAACTTGTCACATTGTAGCCGTTACCCTAGACTTTTAGCCATGTGTTCGACCATTATTAGGTTTTTTGCACCCCCACCTTATCTTAACCAAACTAATCTCCAACTACTAGGACACAGGAGACAAGATTTCATGTAAAAAACAAGAGGAAATGTTGTGGGTCTCTGAGTCATCAGAAGCCAAATCACTACTTACAGTGGAATATGACAATATGCCTCTACGTCTGACTTTATATGGCGGTTTTTACAGAGAAGAGGCTTTATAGGCCTAATCCCACGTACCGTTTCAATCGTCACAACGTGATGTGCTGAAAGAAAATCACTTTATGCAGGTATGAATTATGATGTGCAGGATTAACATGCGAAATATAATAATTACTTCAAAACTTTGACACCCAGCCCTGGGTGAAGCTGACAGCTGCTGTCAACCTTTAACAAGCGTGCATGAAGTGTAAGTGCGGCCGTTTTTCTTTTTTGTCCTCGGACACTCTCTCGTTCCGTTTTGATCGGAGGCCAGCAGAGTGAGGAGCCGCCGGCCAACTTTCCCCTTCTGAGGCGAGGCAAACTCTGAACCCTTCACCTGTCTGTGACGGAAGACCCCCCCACACACACACACACAGACACACACACCTGCTCTGAACCATCACACACACACACACACACACAGCGTAACACTCTCCAAGGCCAAACCTGCTGTAAATCTGCCCTGACATAGCACAGCGTGCCACACACACAGTAGAAAAACACACACACACACACACACACACACACTGGCAGCAGCATGTCTGAACAAAGGCAAAGCTGTAGAGGAGTGAAGGGTTTCATTTCTGTCTCTCTTCTTGACCCATCTCACTCTTTTCTGTCTCTCTGCATTTTTCTCTTAAAACTGCGCTGAAACTAAAGAACTTTTCGATTGATTTAAATCTTGTCCATCTTTAATGAACACCAGTGTCAGAATACAGAATAAATGCCCCATACACACCAAACAGGAGCAAACAAATTTTAAAGGCGGTTCCACCATTTTGCTAAATTTTGCCAGGAACGATGTTAAGTGACATCCGATGGACCCCCTCCTATGTTATGTACCACATCCTGTTTTTTAAAACGATGGGATGATGGAGGGACCACGCTAAGGAAGATACTCCTGAAATTCTGCCTCATTTGGAGACTTGTGAGAGGCTTTTTCACTTTCTTAAACATGAAGGTTAAATGACACTTAAAACGCACACAAACACAACCTATTCCCAAACTGCGACGTGTGTGTTAAGCGGTTGGGTGGTCCCGTGGCATCGTTAGAGTCTCTCCAAACGTGTTGTGATTGACACTGACCCCCTACCCCCCACCCCAAGCCCCCTCCCGCAGTGTTTTTCTCTTCCTCTGTGGTCCAGCACTCTCTAACACTCCGTACAGTTATTGCAAATTACTTGCACCAGACTTACTTCATTTTTTTGGTACCTTTTGACCTTTTCGTCTTCCTTCTTGGTGCGGGCGATTTGCTACACTTTCGCTCAGTAAATTCATTCATATCCAGCTTAATAAATCCCACAGCAGCTGCGGCTGATCAGAGCAAGTCCTGCAGTGGAGGTAAAAGTCTTTAGTGCTGCAACGACGCGAAAACCCCACAAAACTACCCGTCGCCAGTTTGCCACCAGTTTGCGTCGCTGAATTCCTGACTGTCAAAACAGTAACAAAGCAATTGCTGCAGGAAAATGTGAAACTCTGTTACGTCCCATCAGAGCTGCCACACACACACACAAACACAAATGAGATGACAACAACACCAAAGCGACGCGTTGCTGCAAAAGGAGCCTGCTGTCGCCGGCAGGGTGGCCTGACGGTTACACTGAGGGTCCCATAACAGAGGTGACAGCCTGATCCCAGCAGGTGGTCAAACTGAACCCTCTGAGTGCGTGTTGATGTGGAGGAGAGCGCCATCTATGGCTGGAGACACACGCCACGCCACTGAAGAAACCGGACAGGATATACTTCATTATTGACGACAAATCCAATAACGAGACCAAGAGCTACAATGATTTTATTCCCAACAAGCAACACCCTGGGTACGATTTTTACAATGTTTTGTTGTAACTTCAGGCTTTGCATACTTGTTTGTAGCTTCTTCTACCCCGTCTGTCTATACATCCTTGTTAAGCCAGGATGCACTTCCTTGGCATGACAAAAGGACAGTTAAAAGATATCTTCCGGGAGAGTCTTATGGTTCATTTGTAGGGGAAATCTTCAAGACAGTTTCCAGTGCTAAAGGACTTTTAAAAACACGACCAGTGAACGTGAAAGTAGTTTGCTTATTTGTCCTCAACACTTTCTACAGCACTCTCCTCTTCTGGGCTGTTATTTTATCGACGGATGCTTCTTTAAAGGCAACGGAGCCCCTGGACCAGGACTCAGGGTGCAAGATTTACTGTAAAAACAAGACAGAAATGATGAACACAGACAATGTTGTACATCTCTGGGTCATTAATCACTGCTCCAGTAAAGTGATTCAGAAGAACACAGAATCGGAGTTGAAGCTAGGAAGTGGATACGATGACTAGATGATGATGTCTATTAGTTTGAAATGGGAAGTGAACAGCAGTTGTCCGTCACAAAGTCCTGTGTTTTGTGAAGCCATCCATCAAGCCCAACCCATTCCTAACAGTTTTTGTCACTCTTTATGCTACGTCACCTGACTTCCTCCTTTGCTCCTGTCACAACCGCTACGGCCACTAGAGGTCACCAAAAAACGAGCCCCACCTATGGGTCGCAATGAGCTCGCGCAGACGACCGCTGGGCTCGTTTTTTTGCAGGAGGACGGTCTCGTATTTTCAGAGAATTTTCTTTAAAATGGACCAGCTGCGGGAGGAGAAATCTTCAGCCCGTGGCCTTCCATGTCTGTGTGTGCTGCTAACCCCATTTACGCTTCAAAGAGACTGTTGCTGAAGACTTCAGTAAAAAAAAAAATCAAACGCTGTCGTGACAGTTATATCACAGGATCCGCTGCAGTCGTGGCTAAACATTTTTTTTCGAATAATTTTGAAAAGAGGCGAAGTGCAAAACCTGTGAACAAAAACCTTTTGGGCGGTTCGACAAATGGCTTTATGAGACAGGTGGGCCTCCATCCCCAAATCAGCAGCGATGAGTAACTAAGTACATTCCCTCAAGTCCTGAATTAAAAACAAGAGTGGGGTACCCTTCATAGCTCTGGTATCCTACAGATCAGGGGGAAATATTGCACGTTTTACTTCACTATATTTATTTTACAGCTTCAGTTACTAGTTAATGTGCAGATTGAGATTTTAAATAAAACTATAGATCTTATAAAAAATGATTCATTGCCGTAGAGTAGAATCAGGAACAAAAAAACCTTTAAGCTACCCGGTGATGTGGTATAAAGAAGATAACACCCACTTCTGTTTAATGTCCTATATTAATGAGTTAAAATACCAAATTTTCTTTTTTTTAATTTTCACTGCAGAATCGTTTATATCATTATTTCGGCCACCCTTTGTTGATTGAATGGAGAAAAAAAAGAAGAAAAAAACTCCTTTTTGTCTCAACTGACTCAAACCGGAGTGCAGCCTCGGCGACGGCCAAATGTCACTGCGATAATCGGCCCTGAAAGTTGTGCGGCGTGTCGTCGGCTTCAAAAGGTCTGGAGCGTAAATCTTCGGTCGGCCCTTCTCTGCTCTCCTGCAGCCGACAACTGCGCCTCAGTCTGGCGGAGCGCTCGGCCTGCCTGCCGACATTCCTCACATTGTAGAGATGGAAAAGGTATAGCGGCTACTGTCTAAATACACACACACACACACCCAGCCGTCTCCCTGTCTTGCTGTTTCACCTGGGGTCCTCTGCAGTCTTGAGGGCTTAAGGAGCAGAAACACACACCCTCACTTTAAAATAGCCACCATCTTGTCCCTGTCATGGCACTGCTGTCTGTGTTATGATAAGGCGTGTGTCTAAGACGTCCCGACTCGCACACACACTCCCTCTAATCCCCCACACGGTGCGGAGCAGCGGCCTGAATAAGCAGAGCGTGGAGGGCCGAACATTCAGCCGGCGGCTCCGAGAATGTCAGAATGTCATTTGCGGCATCGCGCGCGCGGCAACCTGAACCGGCATGGTCCTGTAACGGTGATGAGACGCTGACAACTGCCATGAAAAGTAGGAGAAAAGAAAGGGGAGAGGGACGAGGAAAGGAGGAAAAACAGAAGAAGAAGAGACGAAACTGGAGACGCTCGCCGGTTCCAGACCAATTTAGGAAATGGACCGAAAGGGAAGACGGAGGACACTCTCATGAAAACTTTGTTTAAGAAACAATCGACACAACTGAACTTAAAATAACATGATGAAAATCAAGTATCTTCAGATGTGCTCCAACAAAAACACGTGGCCTCCAGGGGCTTTGAAAGTGTTGGAGGGAATGATGAGTTGACACGTTGTTGGCGTTAAATAATCTGTTGATACAGCTCTCAGGCTTTTTTTTCTGTTTGACCAGTGGTTCTAAGTCTAATAAAATCATCGTGTTACAGCTGTTCCATTTGTAATGATTGTGCTTTTGTCCCAGTGTGAGTCATGTGATCGTGCAATGCTGAGTTTTGCCCACCATGCCAGAGTCACCTCACAGCCCTGCCAGGCCCCCAGGTCAGACTTAGGACCAGCTGAAAGCAGCAAGCCGCAGCTGGAAGCAGCTGTCAACTGCGTTTGAAATGACAGCTCGATTTTCGGTTCGTGGAACCTTTGCTACGTTCACCGTGTTTCTACCCTCAGCCATGTGAAAAGAGAATGAAATCATAGCCGACGACAGGAAATGACCTGCCTGTACAAGCCTGGGCTGATGCTGATACTTTAGCTTATTTTTTTTATTTTTTTTTTTTATTTTTTTTTTGGGAAATCACCAAATCAGCAGGTTTACAAGCCCTGGGTCTCTAAGGATTACTATTACTGACAACCCAGTTCTTTAGTCTGATTTGGACTAAAGATGGAAAACCAACCAATTTTAAGGTGAGATGGCAGCCTGGGGGAGAGTTTCAGACGGAGGGAAAGAGTGAGAGAGGCTTAAAGAAAGAGAGAGGGGGATTAAAGATGGAGAAGGGGGAAGAGGAAGGATTAGTGAGGGAGGACGAAGGCGTTTAGTTTCACGGCTCAAGGTGTCATCTGTGAATATTTAATGTCAGAGTTTTCTCTTGTTTCCTTTCACATTAATTTAAGCATCTGCTCTCATTTCACTCTGCCTGCCGGATCCGTTTACACTGCGCAGACATTACATATGGCTCACTGTCACATACTGACGCTAATAGAACCAATGATAGGGTACCTGGTCAAAACCCGGCCGGCATGGTTATGGTGATGGGATGTAGGTGCCAAAATCCCGTCCGCACCAAGTGTTTTGTCATCTTGAGGGTAACGGTTCTGCTGTGCAGCATTTCTTGATTTGATTTGAGGACGAGGATGTGAATCCGCCAATAGAAGCACAATTCATAGCCAGTTTGGCACAGCTGATCTACATCAGCCTATGATTCAAGCATGCAAACTTAAAGTTAAAACTTAAAGAAGTTCTGAAACGTGAAATGTAAGTAAGGACCAGAAAGCCAATAAAGTTGTCCATACAAGAGAAAGAAGACCGGCTGCTACTCACAGTGAATGAGACCCGGCTTTGCAGCCGCGCACCGACTGTTGAGCTCAACAATTGAAAAAGCGCCAAGCCACGCTACAAGGGGGAAGTCGGGAAAGTCTCAACGTCATACAACATCCTCTGATGCATTGTGAACGACAGGCAGGCAAGAGCCAACCGAGATCATCTCGGGCCCGGTTCACACCCGGTGCACTCACACCTTGACTTAGGGCTGTCCGCTCGTGATCAAATCACCCGAAACGCATGTTAATGCCGGGTCTGAACAGGGCCTCGATTCCAGTGGAAACCGAAGCACAGAGATGTTTGCTACTCCACCCCACTACCCGAAGGAACGTTAAACAAAATGGAGGAAAAGCTGATCATCCTGGTCCCTGGCTTTTGACGCATCCCTGTCACAGAAAATAGAAGAGCGACGCGTGGAAACGAACCGGAGACGTTGCTGGTGTGTCTGGCGGTGGCGGACACGTCAGAGAAGAAGTGTCCAAGTGGAACAAAGTATGTAAATCACGTGCTCAACACAAGTGGCAAATGAAGAACTTTGTCATTGCTAACTTTTTCTGTGGTCGCTCCTTTAAATATGGTGTACGGCAACATAGCCAATCACAAAACTGTTGTTAAAAAACGACCTATGTTGCTTCTGTCATAAAACATAAGCAGAGGAAGAGATTTAGTTCAGGTGTTTCACTGTGGGCACAGGTCTCTATGAAAGCAACCCGGTAACACTGGACACAAGTTGTTTTTTAAAGGACGACGGCTGTTTGAAAATAAGATCGGTGTTGATACACTCTGTGTTCACTGACAACATTTGCAAGTGACAGACAACGCATCATTTCTTCACTGCTTGTACAACCAGGCTCGATGGCAACGCCGGGAGGACGAGGCAATATCTGTTAGAGAGTTGAGGTTCCCGGGCCTCGTCATTCTCCCATCGGCGGCTCCGCCCTCACTCTCTTACGCCACATTGCCCTTAAACGTTTTTTAAAAGCAGCTGAAAAAAATCCTCCGTAGTTTTGGAAATTATTTTTGTAGCAGGCTTCTGTCCAGTTGCTGTTTTTGGTTGTTGTTGTCGCACTTTGTGCCTCAGGCCAACTGTATTCTCTCTGTGAGAAACACACTCACAGAAAAAACTCTGTATTCCTCACTTAAACACACACACACACACACACACACACACACACACACACACACACACACACACACACACACACACACACAGGCCCTGTTAAAGAGTATCTTTGTAATGACACTGGCCTGTATCTCATGTGAAATCAACATTGAGCTGAGTGAAGACTGAAGCATGCTATACTTTGAAGTCACACACAAGTACACGCACACACACACACACACAAACCTAACACATAAGATGAATGAGTGTATGTAGCACATGTATACACATTGACAGACTAAAAAGCATCAAAAACGTTCATGTGTGCACATTTTGTATACATGAATATAATGTATACAGAATGTGTATGTCTTTCCCAAACATGCACACACAGATCACTGACAATGGCAATAGTTTGAGTGTGTGGGTGTGTGTGTGTGTGTGTGTGTGTTTGTGTGTGAACCTTAAGTTCCTCATGTTACACTGAGGCCTTTTATCTGTGACCCAGAGAGAGAGAGAGAGAGAGTATTGGGAGTATCGTCCTGGTAACAGACATAAAAGATGACACGATGACAGAGGACTGTGTGTGTGTGTGTGTGTCTGTGTGTGTAAAAGCGAGAGAGCGTAAAACGAGACATTCAGTCGTTTAAATAAAAATTAATAAATACATTGTGTGTGTGTGTGTGTGTCTGTTTGTGTGCTTCACAGAGAGAGTACAGTAACCCAGAGGCAAAAATGAAGGAATAGGGATTTTTTTCTTGAACAATTTGTTTAAGTCAGTAACCAGGGTACAGTCGACTTTTCGCAGTAATCCGATTTCTCCGACATCGTCCATACGGGGAACCTGGTTTCCATAACCGCGTTTGCGGATGGAACCTGTTCTCCCCTAGATTTCTCCTGGCGAAAGCCCATTTCTTAGCCGTGTAGCCAGGTTTCTAATCTGGGTTTCTAAGTGGGACAAAATTGAACACATCAGATTTAGAGACGATAACGTCCCGGACTTATTTCTATAATTTTGCCTGGTCTTTCCGTGAATGTGTGCGGTGATGCACCCTTGCATCACCGTCCTTACCAGTTTATGTAATTGTAAATAAATCAGCGAGTAAGCTGGTTGTCATGAGATCTTCAAGCCCTTCAATGCTTCCAAAGTTCTGATTTTCCTTCCAGTTTGACTCTCAACCGTCTGTGGTAATGCCTGCTTGAAACAGGCTGGAAAGCACAATTCTGCTTTATTCCTAGAAGGTAAGCCATTCGGGTTTCCCACGAGGGTTTCGTTAATGCCACATCCCTTATCATCCAGCATTCAGGTGGGAAACCCGCAGGGGACCGAGAGCTCAACCTCCAGGAAAGATTTTAGAAAAATGAAAGACGCGAATGATGTCGCGTCTGTGCGTTGACTGCTAGATGTCTATATTTGGGATAAAGCTGTCGGCGTGGATTTCAGTTCCCTGCTGAGGATGATAGACACGTGCACATACGCCCACACAAGTTTGAAAAACATACATTGGGTAACAGAACTTTCAGCTGTTTCTCAATAATGGACACATCTCACACTAGCACATGTAAACACACAGCCTGTGTGTGTGGGTGTATATGTGCACCCACATGATACTGTCTAATGACAGCCACTCTTTATAAGCAGTTGCTGTGAAGAAGAGCAGTATAAATTTTTATTTTTCAACTTTTCGGTGTGTGATTGAGGCTAAAAGTAGAGTTTGCGTGCGCGTGTGCGTGCGTGGTGACTGCAGAATGAATAAGTGCACCCTAAGGACGTCAGCAGTATATTCGGTTCTTTCCACTCCTATATACAGTATTAGTCATTCTGACCGATGAGAAAGACAGAAGTGCAGCTATGTTTGTATATCGGCCTTGTGTGTGTTTGTATGTAATTATTAGTCACCAACTGACCGACCGCTCTTGGCAAAGACCCGTCTGCAAAACATAGGAATGAAAAACTCCAAATGTCGCCATGTGCACTTTATTTAATCAGAGCCCCTGTGTCATCACCAGGCGGAGTGAATGATGGGAAAAGTACCGAGAGTGTTATACAATATTTTGTGATATGAGTCACAGACGAGGTGAAAATCAAGTGCTGTGTCAGAAAGCAACCTTCTCGTTCGCCCGTTCCCTGTTACCGCCGCTCTGATCACTCCGTTTGCAGTAAGCCGAATGTTTGGACACTTGAAGATCAACAGCATTTGCAGGAGCAAAGGCAAAGCATTAGACACAGTAACGGCAAACTGGATTAAGCATTATGATTTAATGGTTTTACTCATGAGCTGCTGTTTGACTGACAGGCAGTGCTGAGGAAGTATTTGCTATATTAAGACACGTTAAGAATAGAAACTATTTTTAAAATATTGAGCAATCAATATCTGAAAAGATTTTTTTTGTCTTCATAGATTTAGACCATGTGTCGGTTTTTTAAAAACAAAATCTGCATCTTTTTTTTTTTTCTTCTTGCCATAATTTCTATCAGCTGCAACATTTAAATCACCAAGTGAATTCATTTGAAAGAGACATCAAAGGCAAAAGAGCCAAAAGAAAAAAAAAAACTGTACAACAATAAGTGGGTTATTTTAAATGATCAGCTGCAGACTGACAGTCGACAGACTTGTGAACAGCTTTCATCAGGAACCGTTCTCTACCAAAGTACGACAACAAAGTTTCTTGAGACTGTTGACAATGAGGTCTGAGGATCATCCAGAAGAAACTGCATTCTGTCTAGAAATAGACGTCACGGCTGGGCACCACAGTTGAAAATCTTTCCCGCCTTTACGCTGTGACAGTGACGACGTAACAGCCCCCACTCAAGATTTTTGGAAAACCGGCTGCGGGGATTTACTCTCATTCTGCCACAACGGCCTTGGCCAGGCCCAGCACTGACGTTTGGAGACAAGGTCCTGGCTCGCAGTCGGTGTTCCAGTTCGTTACAAAAAAAAAAAAAAGGTCTTGGCTGGGGCCATCGCTGCCTGCTTCGGCACCGCGGCTTCCCTTCCTTCGATCCAAGACTCTCAGCCCAAACCAGGAAAAAACCGACCAACACACAAGACGTTCACTGAGCCCATTGTATGAGCTCCAGCCGGATAGAAACAAAGAATTACACACAGGCAGTTCAACCAGGATTTTAAATGTCTTCTTTTTCAATATAAACTGTTGCAGCATTTTGTGTACAGAGTTGTGCTTTGGACCTAATGCTTCTATTTGGATCATTCAGAGCTGTACTCTATATATTGTTTGTGTTGGTATCTTGAAGTCAAAATTCATGGGCAAACTATAAAGAAAAGAAAAGGAAGGAAAAAGGAGCCTTAGCTTCCGACCAACCCGCCCTCTCACATCTACGCCTCCACGCTTTACTGGATAAAATGACCACAACAGATGGGACCCCCAACACACACACACATGCACCAACTATGCCAGCACATGTTACCTCTTTGTGAGAGTGGCTTTAGACCCTCATTGCCACAGTCAATTAGTCCGTCTGACTGGACTAATCAGCTCTGTATACACACACACACACGCACGCACGCGCACGCACGGGCGCGTGTACGAGCTATTGTTCCCAATCACGGGTAGAGTACACGAACAGAAGTGATTTGTCAACCACCTACATTTTCTATTACTGTGTCTGCATCTTGTGTGTGTTGGTTCTTGTCAACTGAATAATCGCAGCCGAGGCAAAACGGTGACATTTTTGATGAGCGATATAGTCATCGCCTCACACGTACTTAATGCCTCTGTGGTGCAGAAACCTACGGGGACAGAGGAGGAAGTGGGATTATTGGAGCAAAAAACTGAAACGCACATGTGACGGTCGGCCTATTAAACTTAGTATAAATAGCTGCAGCCCTGTTTAAAAAAAGAGCTTTGAAGCAGACTTTGACTTTGAATTCCTGAAAATCTGATGCTCATTACAATGCAGGTGCAGGTTTCATGTTGTTTAAGATGTCTTGGAGAGGTGATGGCGAACGCTGAGTTTCAGTATAAAATGAGAGTGAATGAGCGATCTCAGTTGATATTTTTACACAGAAGAACAGCTAATTATCAGCAGAGAAAATGGGCAAGGGTCTGTAGATTTGAATGATTTTGAAAGGTAATGTTTGCACTATGATTTTTTGCTAACCATATGTCTGATATTACACTTACATCTCACCTTCTGTAGCTTCTAAGTTATTACCATGTTTCCCCACGATGTCCAACACTGTCAACTTCTTGTGCACCATTTTACACACATTTGAACTAAAAGTTTGAACGAAGCTCGGCTGCACAGCCTGCGGTCACGATAAAAACACTGGTGTGTTCAACACTGTGGAAGAGGTGTTTTTCTTCATTGCTGTTTCGTAGTATTTTAATCCATTACATTTCTGTAACTTCTGTTACCTCAACCTGTAATCGTTGAGTTCTATCTTACTGTCAAGACAAGTGAAATTTACTTTTTACAGATTTGTCTCGGAGGACCTTACACCCTTTTATCCCTTGACCCCTGACTCAGAAAAGAAAAATATCCAAAAGGGTAGAAGTAGCAGCAAAACTGAAGTATAAAGACACCAAATTTAAATTTAAATTTTAAAGGTTAGAGAATTACAAAAACACCAAGGACTTTGTAGATGAAATGTAAATGGGCTGCATTTATCTAACACACTGTACGGTCAGGCGGGATCAAACCGCCGACCCCGTGATTGCTAAACATCTGAGCCACAGCGGCCCCATAGATAATGCAGTCAAAAATAATGCAAGTGCATTAAGTTAAAGAGCTGGAAGCATAGTGTAAAAGTGCAAACTGTGGTATGATGATGGACATTGCTTTGTACTGTAGTGTGCAAAATGCCACATATATGTGAAGTCTGACCGATTAACCTGCTCCGTAGACACGGGTTGTCTTTAGCAGGATTCATTAGCTGGCTCGCTGGTGTGGGCCACATCGTTGGCCCACACAAGTGTAGCGTCATCAGCTACACCTGCGCCTCTACTCTGTGTGTAGCTTCAAAGTAATGCTACAGAAATACAATAATCTGAAAGAGTACAGTGGGGAAGGTACGCGAGAGAAAGACGGCAGCGCATAAAAACATCAAATGGGGCAGGAACGGCATATTTATCTGCGTCTATGATGAAGATGCCACTTAAACAAATCAGACCTATGAATGCAGATGCGGTTACATTTATTCCAATATTCACCTGCACATTTCTCAGTATTTCTGTGTCTTCATCTTCAAGGCACAAGGAAATCAAGCTTTGTTCTCGGATGTTTCACGACCTTCCTTTATTTTCTCTCATTGTCTTGTTTTTTTGGTCAGAATGTCCATCGTCGCGAAATCCCTTTTTTCCCTCCCCGGGAGCCGTGTGTATGTCTCAGTCCCCTCGCGCTGTGCCAGTAGGAAAACCCACCCCATGCAACTAATAAAACAGCTTCAACGGCAGATACACCAACGTATGGGCGAAGCACATTCGCCGTAACGTTACTTCACTCGGAGGAGTCTACTGCTGCTAATCTTCCAAGCCCACGTGAAGCAACATGCCATGTTTTATTCATATTTTTGACAACATATTACGTAACATGATGTTGTAGTGTTGAAATATTTATGCCTATTGATGCTCTGTTAAAAGACTCTCCACCCACGTTTTTAAGGCACCGCACTGAGCTGTTTTTAATCAGGATCTGCAGCCGCAGCCTGTAAAGGGGCTCGCTCACAGTGAAAGGGCTCAGTCAGCGCTCAGACCACACACACGCACACACACACACACACACACACGCACGCACGCACAGCGATCTGACTTCCTCTGTTCAGGCCACTGTCTCTCTCGGCTTCCTATGTGTCTGACAGAACAAGCGAAAACATTCACTTTCAACACACTTTCACTTCGTCTTCCTGCAGGCTCTTGGGTGCCGAACGAGCGTACGAGGGGGCAGAGGGAACGCCAGAGAGAGCATGGGAAAGAGGAATCAAGAGAAGAGACGGTTCATTTACACTGAAGCAATAACAGAGTCACATTTGGCTTACTCTGGAGTTCAAGCTCAAACTTTAAACATACTCTTTAAAATGAATTCAAACATTTTTTCAATGGTGAAACAACAAAATACAAAACAATCATGTGAATTATAATCTTTACAAGCTTTTGTCTTGAAATTTAGTCACCAAAACTCTTACCGGGAGACACCTGGAGCACCTTTATCTTTCCGTTATGCTGCTCTGGTTAATAATGCGCGTTTGTTTATTCCACAATAAAGTTCGATCACTTCGTAAAAAAAGGTTTCCAATCACATCTGGTCCTTCTCCCTCTTTGAAAAATCCAGAATATCGGAAAATGCAAACCTTTTTTGTTTCAACAAGTTTAACTGCAGGACACAAGGTACCCCCCCCCCCCGCCACTGTTTCCACCTCACACTTCTGTTAGCTGCTTATTGGATCACAGTCAGCTTTCCAGCTAGTTGTCTCATCTCACCAAATCCCGCTGCCACCGTCCATAGTTTCCACTGAGATATAAAAAGGTGTGCACAGAGGAACTTTCCCCCCTTCAGCGGATGAATGGGAAAATAACCTTGTAGTGTCAAGCTCTGCACATCAGTGATGCTGACCCACATTGAGGGCTTGGCAGTTTTCGTTTTGTCATTCGGTGCAAAACGGTACCTGCCGAACAGAGTTGCGTTAAAATATGAAGACTTCTGTAAGGTCAACCTGTTTTCTTTAGCCGGTCCGAACTGATCAGATCAAGCCCGTTTTGATCAAAGCATCGATGTCTTCATCAAAACAAGTAAAGCTCTAACAGGCAGGTTAACCACTACTGTACTTTCGGTGCTGTATTCATTGTGTAGAGCTTCCCACGTGAACCGCAGTCGTCTGACCCATTGCCAGGACTGTGTACCAGGATGGGCCACAGAAGCCTGAGTTTTGCACTTTGGAGAATTTGCAGCATTTTCCTGATTTATATCATAACATGTCCCCGTGCTGGAAAAGTGGGTTTTGGCCCAAGTGACGTGATCTGCAGCTACTACTTCAGGCTATCAGGTTCTGGTCTGTCTATGTTTGTTGTATGTCTGTCTCTTTTTTTTTTTTTTAGGTCCCTCACACCGTCTTTCCTTTCCCTGCGTGATCATCCAAAGATGGAGCCGTGTAATAGTGTGCCAGTGGCACGTGCAGCATGGCGACGGGACCCCACACTCAGAACAAAATGACAGTTCAGTGCATAAAACCGACAGCAGACTATACATTACAACTACAAATATACATTCAGAGGAGTCACTTTGGGTGGCAGTGCGGTCGGTACACAGTCAGGGGAACAATGAGAGTGGAGCAGTTACTGGAACAGTCAACCAGAGTTGTTATCACAATGACATCCATAAGACAGCGCTCTGACACGTCTCTTACGATCAGCACAAAGACGAGACAAAAGAAGTTAATACGACATCTTCAAGGGTGGAGTTGATCGTCAAGACTTCACTGTTCCGATTCTGTGAGCTCAAATTTTGAAACAAGTTTTGTTCAGCGTTTCATGTCGGTGCAGCCATTTTTGAACAGGAGTGTGTGTTTTCACATTTCTGCGTTTCTCCTATCAAAAATAATCAAACAAAAGCAGCAGCCTAAAACACGGCAAACAACCCCTTAAGTCTGCAACTTTCATTAGACCAAATAATCAAAGCTGTTACTTTATTACTACTGAATTTCACTAACTCCTACTTCTAAATCTTATTTGGCAGTTTGTGTCCTCACTGACTCAAGTTTTGTTTTTTCTGCTGCAAACAGACCATGATCGCCAGAGTTTACAGTAAAAAATGTGAAGAAAGTGAAGATAATTGAAAAAAACAAAACAGAACTGCATCTAATGGTTACCCAGTTTAATGAGCTGGACTGCAGTCCATTCTCAGATCAGTGTATTGGCACAAAGGATTGGAAATTTAAATCCTAGGTACAGGGAAGCATTAAATGAAATCAGATGGGGCATTTGCATTTAATAAAACTTGTTTCTCATTTTGGAGGCATTTCAGGTGCAGGATTTCAATACAAAACAATGGATGCACCAACATTTGTTAATGAAATGGCTCATAATCAGCAAACATTATGCAAGTAAACATTATGCAAAAGTGAAAAGTGTTGGATTGCAGCACCATGCGGCTGCAGGTTGGCTAACAGTGTGTTGAAAGTGAACGATGAAACAGCAGAGACGTGTGAAAGACAACACGAGCTGGGTTACAGCGTTAACACGCACAGACCCCACTTACACAAACGTCGTTACAGACCTCAACGCTTCCTGCGCAGGAATTGCAGGAAGTGGTCCAGTTGTCTGATTTCGCGTGAGAAGAAGGGGGAACTATTTTCGGTGACGTTATTCTCACGCAGATAAACTGAAATAAGTCGAGTTGTATTTTTGCCTTTTTCTCTCTCACACTCTCCATCCTTCCCATACTGCAAAAAAAAGCAGAAGTACTTTTAAGAAGGTGTTACTGACTCAGTGTCTGTATAGTTAGCTGTCTAGCATTTCTGCTACAATTAGTCAGTGAACATTAGTTATTTTCATACATACATTTTGGCTGTTTCTATGGAAAAATGTCAACTGCAGAAGACCAGGGAGTCTCCAAGAATAATAACAGTAGTTTAAACTCTATCAGTGGTCAACTCCACATGGATAACCAACATAATATTCGACTTTAAAATGTATCATATTTAGCGTCTGAGTATTATTAGGATGAAAAAAGTGCTGTTAAGATTGTGAACCGATAAATTCAGCCTCATCTGTGCATCAGTTAATGCTTTGCAAATTTTGCTAACCGGGCTAAATGCTAATTTCATGCTCATCCCTGGTTTATGAGTCACTGATAACGCTGATGCTCCGCTAACTGCTAATCAAGGTAAGTACCAAATTCATGCTAATCCCTGGGTGATGAGTCATTAGGGCTGCATATGCCTTGCAAACTGCTAATTGAGCAAAATGCTAAATTCATGCTAATCCTTACTGGGGAGTTTAATGAGTCATTGCGAAAGGCTTCGCAGAAACAGTTTGGGTTATCTGCGACAAACAAATTAGGAAACCCCTGCGCAGCTGCTCTGTGAGTCTCAAAGTGTGTGTGTGTGTGTGTGTGTGTGTCTGCCTGGGAGTGAGAGAATTGGGAAATAATCACCACAGATTACAGACGTATGATCGGTCAGCATGAATCATTTTCGTTGGTGACCAGTATTAGATTCTCATCAACTGTGACTACTGACGTAATGAAACAGACACAGTGGCTTGGTCTCTGATTTTCCCACTGGTTCGTGTTGTGAGTTTTATGCACATTACAACAAGATTCGTTTGGCTCGAATACAGTCCAGTAATAAAAAAAGACAGACTGATGACCGAGGGTAACAGTGGTTGTTGAGATCGCTTGCTCTGGACCCAGCTGTCAGATGAACAGATCCACCAACCAGCCAGTCTACATCATCATCCCTGCTCTAACAAATTGGACTGCTCAGGAAATTCACAGACGAATATGATCTGGTCAGACCGGCGCTTACACTGGGCCAGTTCTCACACACCAGCGCACTCGATTTCTTTCTGTCTTGCACTAGTGCTGTTAAACAGTCCTGCCACTTTCTAAAGAATAGTAGAACTCGTTTGCGTGGTTAACAAAAACAGGCCTTTTCCAGTCAAACAGAGCCAGAGCACACAAAATGTGCAGTTTTGTTAGTCTGATTCTATGGTCTAGTTCAACTGGAAAGCTGCTGGCTAAGAGTTTAGATTCCTGCTTATTTTTGATCATCTGTGCACAGGAATTACATGAATTATGTATCATAAATGAGTAATTTGTAATCTGCAGTTAATAATTCTTGTACGTGATTCATGTCCTAAAAAACTGAATGTGCATTCACTTTTCTTTTCTTTTTTTTCTTTTTTTTAAATCACTGGTTTAACTCACCCTGAAAACACTTGTTCCATATTAACATTTCACACTTGCCTTTCTCAAAGTATTCACAAATGTCCTGGTGCCTCCACGTAAGAACATTAACAAGCGTCTTTTTTCATACTAGCTGAGATGTGAGGGAGCAGATGCACCAAAACGACTTTAACAAAGAGGGAGGAATAAACCATTTTCCTCCTGCAAGGTATGGAGTCACAGAGTGAATGGACTGCACCGATATAGCGAGCCACAGGCACCGCACATTTAAAAAGATTTTTTAAAAGACATAACTTGGCAACAGTGCAGTTCACAGCACCTGGCTGTATCAATATGTGCGCACGGGTGAAGTTCAGTGTTGCCCTTGTCCTTCACTCTGCAGCCTGTAAGGCAGAGATCTGGGCTAACTTGTGCTGCCACGAATCTGAACAAGCTTCATTTGGCTCCAGCCAGCTCTTAGTGTGGGATTAGTGCAAACAACAAGCCAACAATGGGCCATGTGAGAGTGATTTAACTCCACACCACCTCGCACATGTTTGTGTCTGTTTTGTAATCTTCGTTTCTGAAGACACACTAAAGGGAACTAGACAGTATTGCGCACACCACATGCCAATCACTCACTACTTTCTCCTTTTTCGGTCTCCGCAGGCCTCCTTGGCTGTTGTGGTTGCCAGATCTGAAGGGGGAAAATCCCCCTTAAACGCAACCAGGCCATTGATGGTAAAATGGCTACCAGACCGGAGAAGGAAGACATGGAGGAGAGGAAGCGACTTGCAGCTCTTTGATGGCGGTGTTGAGGACAGTCTCTGCGTGTGGCATGTATATGTCTGTCTGTGTGTGTGTATATGTTTCTGTGCGCATGTGTGTGCAGCGGTGTGGGTGAATGTGGCCATATTGTATATGTGTGTGTTTGCACGCCTTGTTGTCTGTCATTCTGCCCGTGAGCAACCGCTGTTTACATACACAAAACTGAGCAGGGGTGGCACTGTGTGTGTGTGTGTGTGTGTGTGTGTGTGTGCGCGCATGCATGATGGCGGGGAGGCAGGGGTGTTAGCAGTCATTGGGTTTCAGTGGTTAACCCCTAAACTTTTTATTTTTTGGAGGAGTAGGAGATTTGTGGGGGGCATTTGAACATCAGCACTGCTGTGTGGGCATGTTATGTTCTTTATGGGCCAGGAACAACCAGGAGGGGAGGAAGTGAAGGGTAAATGGGGTTGGAGGAGAGCCGGTGAGGAAGTAACTGCCCCCCCCCCCAATACCCAACATGTACCCCTCTACCGTCTAAGCCCCTCCCAAAAACACCCTCACACAACCACCGGAGGGAGAAGAGGAGGCTGCTAGACCACAGACCACCCAGAGAGATGGAGACAGACAGAGAAACAGACATAAAGACAGACAGACATGAAGACATAAGATAGACAGGCAGGCAGCATGAGACCTAACTTAAAGATTTAATGGGTGAAAGATTAGAAACAAAGGGAGAGAGAAATAGGATGTTTAAAAGAAATAAGACAGTTTAAAAGAAAGTAACTGACAGGATACCTGCTGAATATTCAGTAATCAGAGGTTGGAAAAATCCAAAGGAAGCACTAAAGAGAAGCAAAAAACAGTCAGTGGACACAGGTTGCCGGGAATCTGCAAATGACTCAACGTACCCGCGAAAGAAAAAACTTGTTGCTGCCAGTGAGATCGAAAGAGACGAGACTGATGGACAACAGGCCTCCTTGGTTTTCTTCTCCTAAACAATCTGTTACTTTTTTTGGCGAGGCTTGAACTTATGTTCACTAGATTTGTGGGCAAGTTTGATGCAAAAAAAAAAAAATATATATATAGAAAAGTTACCCAGGTGTAAAAAGAGAATTTAAAAATCATCATCAGAAGGGAAGAGAGTTTGTAGCTATTTCTGAGCGGCAGAGCTCAAAGGGGTGGGTTGAAATGCCAGCTTTCACAGAGGTTGGCGAGTTGCGACAATCATTTAAATGTGGGGATTTCAGCACACAGTTTCAGACAGGCAGAGTCTTTCCTGGGAAGCTCAGTTTTGCACATGATAAGTGAGAGAAATAGTTGTGAGAGGAATGACAGAAAGGCTCACCTCTACACACACAAGGCCAATAGCCGCGTGAAGCGGGTGTTAGTTACAAAAACTGTCAGACGCAGCGTCAGAAATGTTTCACGGTGGTGGTGGTGGTGGTGGTGATGTCCGGGGGGGAGGGGGTGTCTGAAGCTGTCCGATCATCTGAAAAGCTGATGAAGCATACCGCCATTACATCAGTGTCGTACCATGACGGAAATAAAGGAGAAGTGGTTTAAGAAAGCAGCTCATGACTTAGGTGGGACGTGTTCAAGCTAGCGTCACAGTCATGGAGATAGACAAGTGAATGAATTCCTTTACAGATGTCGTCAAACTGTCAGGTGCATAGGAAGTTGTTGGAGGGTGAGAACTTTTTTGCAACTACTGAATTGTTGTGCACAGCATATTAATGCAAACAAGAGTTTAAAAAATAAATTAAGTCGTCCCATCTCTCAGTAAATTAGCAATCCATGATTCACATCAGATTCGCTGTAATTCACTAATATTCTAAGGTCGAAGCAGTGCTTTATACTCGGTGGAGAAAGGCTGCTGGACTGCTCGTGAATTCTGCTCGTACCCAAAAGAAAACTGGTGAATGTGACGAGCTGTCCTAAAATCGCTTGTGGGTTCCTACACATACAGTAAGAACAAATAGGCTTGCACGAGAAAGAACAAAACAAAGATGGTGTGTAGAAACAATAAACTAACAAATGACGAAAAGCAAAAAGATGTGAGGGACTGAATAAGTAGCGAGACGCCAGAGAGAAATTCAACGGGCAGACAGACGGGCTGTCAGGTTCAATAGAGGGATCTGTGCTGTTGTCTTTTATTTCAAACATGTCCAGAGACAATAGAGGACTGTCTGTTCATGGGGCCTGTTTTCGTTCTCTGCTCGCTCTGGACAATAGCTTCAATTCAGAGAAGGGACAGAACTTCAGGAAGGAGGAAGAGACGAGTGCAGGATCTCATTTATCCTCATGTGTCCTTGGCATTATTCAATAACAGGCCTTAAAAAGGGCCACTTCACATTTTACCCGTACCCATACTGCTCCGCTGCCACCTCCTGCCAGTGCGAGTAATAATCACAAGGACGTGACGTCGGAAGGATGGTTCACTTCTGTTTTCAGAAAATTCAGTTTTTCGGGCTCAATAATACAAAAAAATCTGCGGTAAGATGGAGATTTCTGAAGTGTAGCTGTGCAGTTTTTACACTGCATGTGCATGCGACGTGTTGCGTAGTGCACGTAGTCCTCAGCTGTTCGTACCTGCGTCCGTGTGTGCGCGTCTTCACGTGCGGGTAAACTAGCCCCTGGTTGTGTGTGCAAGACTTTATCTGAAGTGAAGATCCATGGCTACACTTTCTGTTTGCACTCATGTCTATACGGTGTATGTGTGTGGGTAGATGACAGAGTTTTGTGTTTACCACATCAGTGTTAGCTGTGTGTGTGTGTGGTTTCCTCCACTTCACCGCCGCCTCCTCCTCTCAGCTCTCTCCCCTTTTCTCTCTGACATCGTTATTATTTTTTTTTATTTTTTTTTACCATTTTGCGGGGTGGATTTTGTCACGTCAACCGATCACTCGAGAGTCTGAAGATTGTTTAGTCGTCGTTGAGTTGGAGCTGCCAAAGCCTCGGCTGTAGGTAGCATGTAGTTACTTGATGACCCTGAAGTCATCTAGAAAAGTGAGGACATATTGTTTCACTTGTTCAAATGATTGCATATGAAGCACGGCAAAAACACCCTCATCCATTGTCTCCTGTGAAAGCCCCCACAGTGACGGCCTGTTGATGCACCAGGACACGCCAACGTCTTTTGTCCAGCGTCAGCGTGTGTCACCGCTCCAGGAGAACAGGCATTTTATTACATTTGCACCCCAGATTGGCACATCCCGGTATTTCTATTGGCATGATGCCTTCGGTGTGTGCCATCTGCAACAACTTACGTTGCAGATGACATGTCAGATAATGTACATTGTGACAGCTTGTCTGTTTTATTGCTATTACGCCAGCAAGGTGTTGTCCTGACACTTCTTTTTCGAGACAGAAACAAAAAAATCTGCTGTTTGAAGAAGAGGCAAAACCTGTACCCATTCCCAAAAAATGAAAATAGTGTGTGTGCGCGCGCCTAATTATGACCAAAAATCCATGTAGAAACAAACAAACTTCAGTTCCAGGCTCCGTCTCAAACATTTTCTAATTTAATTTCAAATTAATTCCTTTTTTTTATATTTTACTTGCTTTTGTTTTGCTCTTTTTAAACTCTCATTTGTGTTTTTATATGCCTATTTTTTCCTAATGCTTTTTTTGTCTTACATAAAAGTCCTTTGAATTGCCTTGTTGTCGAAAGGTTCTATACAAGTAAACTTTCGTTTCATTCCATGCACCAAAGTAACCGTTTGAAAACAAAGTAAGGCTTTTTGCAATATAAAAAGTTTCAATACTTCAGTGTGTGAGTAGCGTTAGGCGCGCACACACACACACACACACACACACACACACACACACACACACACACACACACACACAGAGTCATCCAGCATCATGCTGATAGCTCTGCAGGAAACGTGCAGGTCCCTTCCAGGATTTCCGACGATCATTGGAAGTTTTAGGAGTTTTGTTAAGCGAGGGATTAAACTGCCTCGACATAAAAACGCACATGACCCCAGTTTGTGGGACTATTTAAGTGAAAGCAGAACGATCTGGCGACTGATTGGCAATGGCGTGCACCTTTGACCGGCGTTACGCCATGTTAAAGCGACAAAGAGGGTGACAATGGCAGGCGCGGAACCAATGGCGGAATCCAACCAGGTAAGCTGGGTTGTGTCAGTTGATAGTTGGGGTCGTCATGTCATGTTTTACATGTCTAGTGTTAGTTGCCCTTTTTTTTTTTTTTTTTGCATTTGATAATCTGGAACCTTCTCCTCCCATGACCCTTGAACAAAGCACTCAGTATGAGACACCAGACAGGGAAAATGAGAGGGGAGAGGAAGTTCAGGGAAAGATGAAGATGGAAAAGAGCGAAGAAGGAGAATGAAAATCATGATGAAGTTTTCGTTGTAAGTCTGAAAATATGTCAAATTCAAGGAAAATTAGGGAACTTTACTAGTGAGTCACAAAACAGAAACAAGGTGGGATGTATTTGATCAACTTTTTTAGTGCAGTCATTTCGTTAGATTGTATCCAGACGGAAAAATCATCAACTGGAAAGAAATGATATTTAGTCAACAACAAAAAAAATAAACAAGTCATGGGTGACTCTTTCTCTGTTAAACACCTTTTCCCAACTTTCGTCTCACTCTTCCCTGTCTGAGAAAAAAAAAAAAAAAAGCAGAAATGCTTTTTTGGGGAGAAGGAGGAAGGAGTGAGGGGGGGGTGGAAAGTCCCTTTGTGGCTCCAGGTCAGTTACTTCCACATGCCCATCTGTCTGCCTGTCTGACTCACACTCCTAACTTACAGCTGAGACACGAGTCAGGTGATACACGCGGCCAGCTAAAACGTATGGAGCCGCGCCTTGGGCCTCTCCTGCTGCCTTCTCGTGCGCCTGCATGTGGATCGGTCCAAGAGCAGCCCACTACAGCGAGGAGATCGGTGGCAACTCCCGCGTCAACGAGGGCTCAGCTTGGGTGCGTGAATACGAAAGTGTCGCTAGTCGTTCTCGGCAGCTTTGCAAGAAAATAGCAAAAAAAAAAATAGAATAAAAAGGTCTAAGATAATCCAAAAGTGGTCAGCCGGCCCTTTTGCCTCCGACTGAGTCTTCGGTGTTGATATACACTACGCCCCTCTGCATTGCTTGATAGATACAACTGACTTTCCAGGCCACACAAATACGACAGATGTGTCCAGAATCAGTGGCCGACAGACACCAGTTATGTGAAGTAGAAAAGATCATTTTCTGTTGTGTCTCACACCGGCAGCAAACACACCCGCTCTCTAAGAAGTTGCAGCACTTGTGGAATTAAAAAGAAAACAACGTTTATTTGTTTTGATATTTCTTTTAGGGAGAAGTTCCCGGCCTGCTGTATAAACTCAGTAAACAGACGATTATCGCAGGCATCGTAGCATCTACAGCCTGGGTCAACTGTAATGCATGTTTCTGGATGGGCTCTAATGGACATATCCAATTCGATAGTAAAGTATGTCTGGGTTGAAACCCAATTTTCTATTAACTCTAGAAGTGATACTGTATTCAGTGAAACAGGACATCTTCCTGACACTCGACTTATCTGTGACCGTAGTCATTTTCTGACTGAAACATCTGGTGGCAGTGATCAGTTGAGGTTTTGGCTTGTTCAGATTTCTTGTAAATTAGCTTAATCCTCCCAAAAAAAGGCTAATTTTAAAAGTTCCACCCACACTTCTTTACATGTGCAGACATGCCTGTGTGTGTGTGCGTGCTCGGAGAGAGAGAGAGAGATTGTGTCGATCAGGTTATGGGTGTGTTTCTCTCTGTGTGTGTGTGTCTGTGTACAGACATGTGTTTGTGGTTTTTCTGACTGTGTGGGATTCACTCTGCTGTGATTGTTGTACATGAACTATGACAGCGACATCAACTCTGCCTCCCTCTCTTGTTAAGGCGGCATTTATTTCAAGTTGTCTTTAATTTTGGTTACGCTTTTACTTTACAGGTCAATAATTTGAGATGAAGAGTTCAGTTCTGTCTTCACCCCCCCCGGGTTTAAAAAGAGGAATTTAAAAAAATAAAAAATAAAGACACCAAGACAAAACTAAGAATCACAGATATCAAACGCACAGTGTACTTGTAGATTTACTTTGTACATGATTATAAAATGTTTAGGTATGTAAATCTTCCATGACCAATACTTCATTTTGTTCCGGAAGGCGGGGTACCGGCAGATGGTTTGGTGTGTTTTTGATGTTTTTGAGATTGATGCACCGCTCATTCACCAGCTGTGGTCCCAAACAGACATAATTAATAGAGAAAGGGAAGGGCTAAGGGAAGAGGATGCCTCTGATCCTGACAGACAGAGAACACAGGCGTGTGTCATAGAAGAGGGGGTGGCGATGGTGGCGGTGGCGTTGGCGTTCATGTCAGTCACACTTGGATCGGGTAGACTTCGGCTGCGTATTATGGCCCAAAATAAATACGGACTCACTTTGCTTAGTTTAAAGAAATATCAAAACATTTTAAGCATAAACTGTGTTTTAACGGAATTTGTAATTGCTTCCATTAAGAGAAATACTGATCTTTAAATGTTTGATGTTTTGGTGAAGACAGTTTATTGTTGGAGTTTCTAATCTGGTGCGCAAAATCTTTGCGCTATCCATGTTCCCAGAGACGCAGCTGAGGTTGGGGGTCATGTGACACTTTTTCAGCCTAGACTGACATTTTGTCACACAAAAATAATGAAAGAAACTGCTGTGAAACAATACGGAAAATGTACTGAGAGCCACACAGCCTAGTAAAAAAAAAAAAAGACTTATCACAGTTTAAGCCATTGGAGTTGTTGCTAATTTTAATGTCTCTCCTGTGGGCAGGGAGCCATCTACCTGGTGAGAAACTTTCATTGAAACCAATAGGGGTCAATACAGCGGCTTCAGAAACTATTCAAACCCCTGCACAATGTGTGTTTTAGATTTTATTTTAAAATGTATTTAAAAAAAAAAAAAATAGACATTTTTGCCCATCAGTTTAAACTAAATAACCCATAAAGACAAAGTGAAAACATATTTTTAGATTTTTTTATTTAACCAAATTTATTGAAAATCAAAAACTGAAATCTCTCATTTTCAAAAGCACCATTAATCCAGCACTTTGTTGAAGCCCCATGGGCAGCAATTACACCTTCAAGTGGTAGTGGGTAAAAGCCTCTACAAGGTTTGCACACTTGGATTTGTTGTTCCAAACTTGCTCCATTTCACAAGTACTGAGAGCACCGCGCTCCTGGGAACACTCAGCGCTTCAGAAATGATTCTTTAGAACCTGGCCCTAGAAAGTTCCTCGGACTTCATGGCTCGGTTCTTGTCCTTACAGCCCGCAGGCGTTGTGGGACCTTATATACATAGGTGTGTGCCTTTCCAAACCAAGTCCAATCAATCCAATTTGCCACAGGTGGACTCCAGTCGAGACACGTTTCAAGGATAATTACATTAACAGGATGCACCTGACCACCGTCTGAAACGCCACAGCAAATGATCTGAATACATTTGTAAATGAGAGATTTCAGTTTCTGATTTTTCAATAAATTTGCAAAGAAATTCTAAAAACATGTTTAGACTTTATCATTATGGGTTACTGACTGAAGATTGATTGGTATATATGGCAGTTTTGTCCATTTGCAGTTAAATCTACAACACATTAAAGTTTGCAAAAAAGTGAAGGGGTCAGAATACTCTCTGAAGCCACTGTACCCAACTCTCTCACTAAACCCATTAGGTTCGCTTCCTTCCAGTCCGTGTCCCGCTCACTGCAAGCTCCCTGTATCAAGTAAGTTTGAAGTACTCAGCAAGAGATCAGACTTCGGTTGGCTGAGATTTGAAATGGTGGAGACTCTGGTTGCCATACACAGGCCAGAAAGACAACTTTAAGAGTAAGAAAAACCCAGAGGCATTAACACATGTGTTGGTGTCCTTAATTGTTCTTCTCAGACCTCATTTTTCCAAAGTTATAAACTAAATTTCTTTTTTAACTTAAGTTGCGACTATTCTTCAGATTGAATTTGACCAACATTATAATTTTTTTTTATTACCTGCACGGTGTGTTGCATATTTGTGTAAGTGTGTGTTTGTGTGTGTGTGTGTGTCAGCCTGTCTTTGCCTGTCGGTCTTACACTCTGTCTGCATCTGTTTTTCCCTCTCGTGCTTTCAGCAGCAACACGCACCTACTAAAGGTGTGTTGATGTGTGCGTTCCACTCTGTCTGTCCTTACTCATTTCATATCCATCTACAGTATGTGTGTGTTTGTCATTAAGTGTGCGCTCAGGCTCGAGATCAGGTTATTACTGCTGAACCCCATTTTGCTTTCGATTGTGTCTAGCTGAGTGTGACTCATCCTGCAGTGCTGTACGTGGTTAGTGGCTGCAGCATTAACTGTGATTAGTCCTCATTGTTGCTCTGGTTGGGTAACAGATGGTGGTTTTGATAGGGAAAGGAGAGGCAGTGAGCCAGACAGTTGGCTGCTGGGCTGAGGTCACAGAAAAATGTAATTTTAACCTCGTCTGACTAGCATCTTAAAATTTCCCAACAGGTCTGCAGACTTACTTCATTGCCAAAATGAAACTCAGGTAATGGGTGTTGTCGCTACGCCCACAGCAGGTGAAAAATAAAAACCTAAAGGAGACATTAGCTAGATTAGCAGCAGCTAGAGCTCCTTTTGATTGTTTTCATGGCCAATTCATTTTATTCTTCTTCTTCCTATGGTTATTTCTTGATCATGGAACCAGTGAGTTCATCATTCATCTGGGGGAAAATCCATCTCAGATGAAGCAGAGAAAGCAATTAGAAGATATGACCTATACTCAGCCAGAAAAACACTGGCTTCACTCTGCATTTACCCTAAATTCATAATCAGAATGCTGTTTTGTGTCAGGTTGGGTTCTGATTGGCTACTTGCATCACCACAGTTCAATAGAAGACATAAAACCAGTAAACAGTAAACAAGACATACAAATCCCAGTAGAGGACCGAAACGAGCAACGGACGCTATCTACTAACAAGTATTGTCTGTGTACACAAAGCCTGATTATATCCATCTGTGCTTACAGCCACATTGTTGACCCAGGTGAGTCAAACCGTTGCACAAGCAAAAAAATATTCACAAAAAATAGTCACTAGAACACCAAATGTGGATAAATCTGCCCTCTTAAATGCGTCGTTTCCTCCTGTGTGAGTGATGTTTGCTACAAACTACAGTGGCCAGAGTCTTTGAAAGAATTGAAACCATGTATTTCTGAGCCATTTACATCTTCAGCGGGAACAAATGGACTTGGAGCTGAGAGCCACAGGCAGGGTGGGGAAATCAGAGACTTTTGAGAGACGGACCAACACATTGTTGGTCATCTCACCAGCCATGTCCTTTAAATGACGTTACTGATCCAGTAGGAAGGCCATATGTCTACGATCAGAATCTTTCCATCAGTATTTTACTCTACTGTCCCCTGTACCTGCTTTTTGCTCACCC